>NC_139835.1:11164278-11176778 GCF_963691815.1 Echiichthys vipera | reverse complement strand
TATTTTTGCAAAATGTAATATTGTTGTGTATTGTAATAAATTGTGTTATTATTACTGACACAAAATTAATATTGTAGCTGGTGGAGATTAAGCTAATTGTAACAACTTTATTTAGTGTCCATACTGTTGATAGCTGATGAATGTGGAGTATAAGTACAATTACAAATGATTTTAACCTAAGTACAGGGTATAAGTAAATGTAATTACTCTTCACCAGTGTACTTATTTCTATGACATTTTTATTGGCAGCTGATTTGAATTTTAGTCATACCCAGCCCCACAGGGGGGGAGTAAGTGTGTCAGTGTAAATAGCGTGACAGAACTGTAAAGACTTGTTTCATATTTTTCAATGAGAAAACGACTCTGACATATGAATTGACCCATTCAGTGGTGTTAACAATCCTGCTTTGTCATGGATGGGGAAATATGTGAATATCTGGTAAGGGTGTGTGTGTGTGTGTGTGTGTGTGTGTGTGTGTGTGTGTGTGTGTGTGTGTGTGTGTGTGTGTGTGTGTGTGTGTGTGTGTGTGTGTGTGTGTGTGTGTGTGTGTGTGTGTGTGTGTGTGTGTGTGTGTGTGTGTGTGTGTGTGTGTGTGTGTCAGCAACTCCATGGTCACGCAGCTGCAGACGATGTCTGTGACATTCACAGTGACCCCCCTGTTTGTGTGTATAAGTGTGTGTGCATGTATGTGTGTGCGTCAGTTTGTGTTATCCCACCTGTCCCTCCCTCACTCCCTCTCCAGATTGCATTTTGCCTCCACCTGCCTGTGTCGGTCATGCTAATCCCTCCCACTGGCTTTGACAGACACGTCTGTGATAAGACTTGACACCCAATCCCTTTACTAACGTTTGATCTGCGCACACACACACACACACACACACACACACACACACACACACACACACACACACACACACACACACACACACACACACACACACACACACACAGAGGCAGATTGCCTTCTGAATGTTCTCAAAGGGCAGACCACCACCTTTATCTTTGTTAAATCTACCATACCTCAGTATTTGTCAAGGACTATTAATTACTCATATGACTTTCAAAACAAAGCTTTGTTTAATAAAATGAGGAGGGTGGAATGTGAATAGAATAGAATATAGAATATATTGTAGAAATACTGTATTGATCCCAAGCTGGGAAATTGCAGTATGCTGTAATTTTTTTCCAACTTCTACACAACTAGAGAAATGATAAATTAAGTTTTTCATATTATTCATAACGTTTCAATTCATTTGCATTGCTTATATGCAGAGGCTTATCTTTTTTCTGGGCTTATACGCATGCTTCTATAAACGTGAAAATGGAGGCCCATAGGGGACTTTGATAAAATGATAATGTAAACTTGAGAATGAAGATGTACCTCCAAAATATAATCATACTGATTTTTATTTGCGTAAAAATGAAAAATGCACTAATCCACTTTTCAGTTTTACATACGCATATGGGCTTTGACCATATTAAAATGTAAGTAGAAAAAAAATGAAAAAAATCAGTTTTGTACAAAACAATTTTTAAAATTAAAACACAATATAAGTGATGTAACCTGATTTTTAATTCATTCAATGAATTATTTAAGTCAAATTTCAATTGCAATTTGAAAATTGAAATGCCATTTTAAATTGTATTTCCAAAGATTAAACCTGCTGTACAGTGGACAAGGAAAAATGTTACAAGAAATCCAGTCTGAGGTGTTTTGAGTGCTAATTCATGGCTTTGTCTTTGTATTTTTTTCCCTGTTCTTGTCTGTGATATGCCATCTATCCATCTGTCCATCCAGCTATCTAGCTATCTAGAATGTGAAAATGCAAATGAAAACTTAATCAAATGACACACACAATATTTTTCATTTAAGAAAAAAAGAGTCTCTCCCCTGTTGATTCCCACTGTCCTGCTGCTGGCAGACCCTGAGTAAGCTAACTTGAGAATTCTGTCACTAAAGCTAATATTAGTCAGATGTCTCAGAAACCTTCACTCCTTCTCTCTTCAGTCCTTCTGTCTGATATGTCATCCCACGCTTTCACTAGAACTAATTAAATGTAAGAACAAGGTGGTGAAGACGCCTGCTGACAGGAAATGTCACCAGCAAGCCCTCCGTGATAAATATTCCCACTAACAGTCTGGGATGGCAGCTGGATGTGAGTGCCCTCCAGTGGTCGACTTTCAACTTGCTTTTTCTTGGTTTTGAATAAGCTGAGTGCTTAAAAATACATTATCCTGATAAATCATGAAAAGCTGAACAGATTCAGAAATAGTAAGGTCACATTTGACTGTAAGTATTGCACATGTTAAAAATAAATTGTTTTAATCAAGCTTTAAAAACCACCTTTGGAAATCTCGAGGTGCCTTTTTAACGTCTTAAACATTCCCAAACACTTACAATGCATGCGGACAGAAACAAATAGAAAATGTACATACACAGTAGGAGAATTTTGTCGCCTTCACAGATGTGACTTGTTTTTTTCTGTAAATTGATACATTCTCTTTCTTTTGTAGTTTAACTCTGCTTGGGAGCTCAAAATGAACACATATTGACACATTGAGAGACTACAATCATTTGAGAATGAATGTGTTGTAATCAGATCAGGTTAAAATACTTTCAAATTGAATATGGTCAATGTATAGTAGATGACCATAGAAATTGTTGCAACAGCTACAACTGCATGAAAGTACCACCAGGAGGCAAACTTGCCACAGGTAATGGAGAGAGAGAAACTTATGGACACTCTCCATTTAAATATCCTCTTGCATAACACATAATATGCACACAGCAGCTGAATTTTTTGATGATTTCTGCTATTTTCCTGTCAGCTCAGTCAGCAGTACACTTTGATAACCAAGGCAATATGCCAAAGATGTTGAGTTTGATATCGCTGATATGGAATATGCATGAATCATCCCAGATTAGTACCAGGGTGGTGCAGAGGAGAAGATGAGAATAAGTGAAGGTTTGCAATTGACACATTGAAAAATAGGCAGCTTATAATGTCTGACCAAATGTAGTGACATTTACTATGTAGACATAGACATTTTAAAATGCTGTTTAACTAAGTATAACATTAATCTAGACTGAATTCATAGTTTTCAGATGTGTTGCTGTTGACAGCGCTGGGTGTTCTGTGTGTCAGCTTAATTCACACCTCAGATGGTCCCTGCTTCCTGCCATGAATAATCCGAGGGAACATCTTGAACAGAGAACAACTCCACCTTAATGGAGACCTAGTTTATGTAGTTTATATTCCTAATACTGCAAGTAAATGTGTACATATTTGTAATGGTTAATGTTAAATCATTATGTGTTTGGACATTTCTTTTAATTTTGCTCAATTGCTCTTGCAAAGTTTACTCTTGTTTTCCATGCCAATAAAGCCCCCTTGAATTGAATGTAAGTTTATTCAAGTAGACACCTTGCATTTATGTTGAAGTTTATTGTTTACATTTATTTATTATATTTTCTCTCTTACCTGTGTCTTTAAATGTCCTTTTGTATTATTTGTTCCTTTCATGAAAATGCTTATTCATTACATTGTACACATACTGATAATTTCAATGCACAGTACAATACATTTAAACATTTACATGACTGGAAAGGAGCAGATAAGAACAATGACATTCTTATATTTTTCTGCCCCTTTCCAATGTAATACTAAACATAGATAAAAGTTTATACAATACGTACATCCAGCTACTCATCAAGTTTATATGATTACATACGTTTTGTTGAATACAATCTTTAAATTGAAAAATATTCTGACAACTTTTGAATTTATCCTCCTGGGAATTCCACAGATTTACACCTTTAACAGATGAGCACATTTGTTTTAATGCTGTCCGTGCACACTGATGTTGAAAGTCATGCGTCTTCCTATGATTTGCATTCTCTGATGCAAAAAAAACAAACTTTTGTAGGTTCTCTGGTTGAATACTGTTTCTAGGTTTAAACATCACCAATCTGCAATTCTATGATGTTTTTGAGTTTCAACAATCTTGACTTAATGAACAGTGCATTTGTATGCTCTCGAAATGCAGCTTTGTGTATTATTCGGACTGTTCTTTTCTGTAATAATATTAATGGCTTTATGTTAGTTTCATAGGTGTTACCACACACGTCAGTACGGAAATCAGGCAGTAAGCAATTAAACATTCACAATATGTGGCCAGGTAAAATATATTTGGATTTGTTGAAAATGAATAAGTTCTTAGACACTTTATTTTTTTTCACATAAGTTTTATTTAATTTCCATGTTAAATTATCAACCAACACTATACCCAGGAATTTGATTTAATTTATTCTTTCAATGTTTGTGTTGTTAATGGATAAAGTGACTTCAGTTTTTCTTTTTTTTACCAAATATCATGCACTTTGTTAAATTTAAAGATAATTTGTTTTAATCAAACCATTGTTTAAGTTTTTCATTTCTTTTTCTATATTGTCAGCCAACTCTTTTGGATCATTTCCAGATTAATGGGACAACATCACTAATTCCAGTGGGACTGATAAAGTACTGTCAGTCTGCATATCGGTCTGTAATTCCACTCTTCCCCTGCACAAGTCCTTTTAAACCCAAATCCTTCCTCCATCCTCTTTTATATCATAGTAAATCAACCACGTATATCTTGCCTCCCATTACTGTCTCGTGCTATCCTCTCTCCTTCTCTATAACATAAGAAAAAAATGTACCTAAAAATGGTTCAAATATTTGATGTAACTGAACTCATTACTATTATGGCTTTGATTTATATAGTGCCTTCCTTAGTGCTCAAGGTGCTTTACAGAGTCTAGGTTCCATTCATTCACACAGACATTCATGGTGGTGGTAAACCACGCAGTAGTCACAGTTGCCCTGGGGCAGACTGATCCTAGCATGGCAGCTAATCCGCGCCTAAGGCACCTCCGACCACCTCCTCAAACATACAGCAGTCATACACATATGCACAATGCAAGGTTGGTGAATCTTGAACCCTTGAATCTTGCACAAGAACACAACAACCATGACACAAGTAGGGTAGGGCGGGGATCAAACCACCGACCCTTCAAACATTGGACGATTCGCTCTACCAACTGAGCCACAGTCACACAACTTTCTAAATAATAACCTCATCAATGTCACTGTCTTGCAAAACTGGATGAAAAGTTTTATTCCTCTCTATATGCTCTTTCACATGCTCCCAATCTGCAAATTATCCTCTGAGAATCTGCCCCAAATTTGGATTTCTAACTTCCATATACTTGTTCCTGTGCTTGTTGGATCTTTATGTTCTGTGATACAGATCTGGTTGTGAAGTTCACAAGTGCTCCCAAATCCCATCATTTGTAAGGCTCACATTACAGAGGGTTGGCAGAAACACACACTCAGTTCAGCTGTGAACTGTGTTGATTTTCAAACAGTTCACAACAGTGATCTGGGAGGGTATTTGTGGATTTAATAAGCAGCATTTTCAGTAACTCTTGGTGGTTATTTTGTCTTGTAGAGTTACTCTGTATCTTTATCAGGCTGCTTCTAATCATAAAGAGCAGAACGAATAACATCAGCAACAAATGGCATTTTATGTTTTGCATAAATCAGGGATCAGATGTCTGAACCAACAGAGAATTATCACCCAACTCTGCAGAACCCCTCAGTGCAACTTTGAATCATTGATTTGTCATTCCAGCCCACACACACCTCTCATTATACTTATTTCAGAAACAGCAGACAGCAAAAAGCTCTGATCAGTGTATATTGCCATACTAGCACCAAAGTTAGCAACTAGCTGGTGAACATAGTGATGCATTTAGAAGCTAAAACGTCAGCTGAAAGCAGAGTGAATGTTGGATTTATATCACTCAGTTGGCCAAAAACACAATTCCAAAAAAGCGCTAATGTTGCTCTGTTTATAATGGAGACATGCATTTAGTGGCATCCAGTGGTGATATGAACTACCTGGTGAAATGAATTCCCCTCCCCTCACCCTTCAGGTGAGGTAGAAAAAGTGAAAGGTCCCTTTGTAGAGCCAGTGTTGGGTTTGTCCATTATGCAACATGGCAGACTCTGTATGTAAATATGAAGGGCTCATTCTGAGCCAACAAAAACACAAGGGTTCTTATTTTCAGGAGATTATACACTAATGAAAAAACTATTCTGAATATCATATTCCATTTCTACAGATAGATCCCCCAAAATCCTACACACTGGTCCTTTAATTACTTAAAGTTGTACTTTGTAAGATTCCCATCTATAGAATTGCCTTTTAAGTTAATATCTATCAAAGAGTGAGTTAAAACAATAGTGCTTGATCATTGACCCACTAATGAAAGCACTTCTACTTGCCTTTTTTGCTGAGTATTATAACTTCTGTGTCTGTGGCGACATTCGCGGGCTGGATGTGAATAAGCCGCCATGTTTGTGATGCAGCTGACAGCGGTTGGTCTGGCGGCCAAGATCGTCATCAGCGGTTATGCTGCATTCGCTTGTAATCGGTAATCGGAAACTCCATTTCTGAGTGTTTCAATAAAGTTTACAAAAGAGCAAAAAAAACATATATATAGAATCAATTGTCAACCTGTTGTCAGCACACATAGTGACCATGAACGTGACAAGATGGAAGCTCTGAACGAACAGGCTCGTCTGCGATTACATCTTAACGCCACAGAGGCTGCTAGAAAAAAAGTATTTTCTTATGGAGTACAACTTTAACTGATATAATATACTACATATTACTATTAAATGTAATGTGTGTGTAAAAGTTTACAGAAACACAACAGACAATTGAAGAGTTCATTTGGACAATGAAAAACACCTGATTATGAAAATTTAGAAAAGAGAGAGAGAGATTCCCTGGTTTGAACATAATAAACATGTTCTAGTAAGATAGGCTACTGTAAATGAAACAAAAAGACCTGTTTTTGCAAATGACCCCTTCAGTTTTTTAAGCAGCTATAATCATTCTACTCCCTATGACTTATCCAAGTGTTGCCCTTCTCTGACCCATCCTTCATCATCACCACACCTTGTTTAGACTTTTATTTGTCCCCTCTGGTGCCTAAATAGTGATATAAAGCAAGAAAAGCTTGATGTTTCCTGTCTAATACATTCATTGAGATCCTGTGTAACATCCTGTTGCGTTTTGTTTGATTTGCGATGAAAGCATTTCTTTTGATCAACACCTGATTTATGTTGTGTTGGATCAAACGTTGCAATGATCAAACGGGTTGGTGTGAAATGGGCAGCACTTTCCAGTTTTAGGCCATTATTGTCTATCACCTGAATTTACAATATTTGGTTTAAATGAACTTCTTCTTCGGTCTTTCATCTTGTCACTTCACAGGGATTATCAGACAGCTTAGTGATGGTGACTATCAGGCCTGTGTTAATTTGATCATCATTGTGACATATAAAGATGGTGTTGATGATAACTAGATTATGCTGATGATGATGAGAATTATGTGTATATACCACATGAAATGGCATTTTTATAATTTATCAATAAGAGCTTTCGAAAGTTCACTCTCGATCCTTTCTTATACCTTTTAACAAGACTTTGTAGATTAACTGCAGTGAGATTTTATTTCACATTGCCTACACGTTATCTGTATTGTGCTGAACTTAACACATCAAACTGTGATTGACTGCACTGCATCCCTCAGGCATTACAGTCCCTCACTATCCAATCTGACATGAGATCAAAGAGGCCTTGGATTGGAAAAAGGAAGAAAAAAAGAAAAGCTGTTTTTAGGTTTTCTCTCTTAAAAAATACATCCTGTATATATAGAGAGAGAGAGATACTGTATATAGTATATGAAATAAATTGGATTTCTTTAGCATGTATTTATTTTATCACATAATCCTTTACAATCCAACTGAATAGCAAAGCCCATTCTGAGGACTCCATAGACTTTCAGTGCTATTTGTATTTTCCACGTCAAGCTGAATGGAGAGATCAGACACTAGTCATGTAACTTAGTAGAGAGGGTGCCAGCTCTACTGAGGGTAATTGGATCAACCCTGAGTATTTCTCAGGAAACACCAGGTGGCGTTTATTGACACATACAGTACATGAAACTACAGCTAATGCCAGACGTTGATTAATGCACAGGCTGATTGGCCAGACTCTTTTCAATTACCTATATTTAATTTAGAGAAAACAAGAACATAACCCCTACTGGCACATATGAAACATTCATAAAATAAATGCTGATTGTGTAGCTGTCCCTATGGCCATAACGTGTGGCCAGGTTCATAAGGTCAATTTGGTTTGCAAATAATATGTCACCGCCGGACAGCATAACGGCAAAAAATAATATATGAAAATGTGATAGTGGGGAGCAAAAAAACGGAAAAAGCACAACAGCTGAAAGAACAAAAGTTCTACAGAGAATCCCTAAATTGACAACAAAATCGGGGGCTCTGTACTGCTGAAGATGTTTTACCTGTTGGTGTAGAAAACTAAAAGAAGGTATGCGGATGCACTGTGAACGTTTTTTTTCTGTAGCATTTCTGGTTAAAGCTGTCTCATGTGTGTGTACCAGTGCACCCGAAATGTGTGGATGGATGTGGGCCATGTAATATTCCAAGCACTCAAGCATGGCACTTCAATGCTCATACAGCAGTACTTCATTTAAGATCCACAGAAGTCAAACATTACAACCTGAGGAATGAACAAGAAAAAAAAAAAAAAGTAAAGTGATGTCTCTTCTTTTAAGTGCCTGGCATCAAGCATACCATGCATGTTTCCAATTGTACGGTTAGAGTGCTCAGTGCTGACTAAACAGATTTATTTCCAACAACTCTCCAGGGAATATTCTTTTGTGAACGTTTGGAGGAATAGTATTTATGTGGTTTTAAATATCTTAAAACCAGGTTAATAACCATTGATAACCATGTTGATTTACTGGTTAGGTTTAGGATGTTGTTTCAGTTTATAATTAGTTGTGTCAGCCACCCTTGTTTGGGAGAAATAAGTATGTCATTTAGAGTAATTTAGTGTGATCAAAGGGTTGCCATGTTGGTCAGTGATACCAGGAGGTGAAATGTGGCATTAAACCTGAATGTTGTATGAAGTTCCACACACTCTGCAGCAATTACCTGCTTATGATGATTAAGAAATCCAGTATGCTATTTCCATGGCCTGAGAAAGTTCAATAAGTATTTGTTAACATGAGCTACTCTCTAACAAAACCAGAAACTAGCGGTGTCATCAAGTATAAATTGGAGCTGCTCTGTAGACAATGAATGAAAGACTGATTTTGTTTGTTGTCTTTTTTTTATATCCAAACGAGACATTAGGTGCCCTCAGTGACCCCTGGAACATCTTTCTCAATTAATGAATTAATTGTCTGTGGAGCGGCTCCACACTTTTTACTTGATGACATCACACATTTGAGTTTTAGTTCTCTTTTGGGATTCAGGACAGACTTGTTCATGCTTACTTATATTGTTGGACTGTCTTAGACTATAGGAATAATATAGATCTAGAAAATGGGCGTAGTTTCCCTTTCGGGATGCTAATGTGTTGCAAATATTAGTGAAAAGGCCTATCACACCACAGCATTAATCATTGTTGTTGAGTGAGTGGACCTTCTTTACTGACTGCTGACAAGATTAAAATAAAGTAGTTAGGCTAGGCTATAGAAGGCACTGATTTTCCAAACTGGACAAGTGGAGACGAAGAGCACAGTGCGTCTCTTACCTGTAGCCTACATGCTATCAATGGACACCTCGAACTAAAAACAGCACCCCTAGTGATTGGACCATTGATCGTCCTTCGCACTGGCCGGCTCAGCTGTCAGTCAGGAGCTGCACTTGCTGGTTCGTGTAAACCCATGATTTAACGCAGCGCGTCTACTCTTCCTGTATGCTCCCGCAGCCGTAGGATTGTGTCGCAGCGTGTCCTTGCTGGAGGCGCTGACGGAGCATCTATTGGAATACAAGTTCACTCTGAAAAAACAGCTCCATCTTCGTCCCCTGCCACCCAGGAGCCATCACACGGAGCGACTGCGCGTGTAAATGGAGTTTCAATCGTTGTCGTGACTGTTCTCCACCGCCTCTCACCCTGCAGAAGACTGCGTTGAAGTTGCAGCAACATCCAAACCACCGCGGCTCCATCCTTTTGCAGACATGGGCACCGTCCTCTCTATATCTCCGGCGACGAAGAAGGCGTCTATTATGGACGCCGAGCTCGCAGGAGAGGGAGTCAAAAACGACAAGAGCCTCAAGCGGCATTCGATGTTCGTCTCACTCTCCTGGAAGAAGCTGGTAGCCAATTCGGCCAAGAAGAGTGCCAAGAAAGTGACCCCGAAGCCGCCGCCCGCCCGCGAGCTCCCCTCCAGCCAAGTGGCGCAGCTCAACAGCGAAAACATCAGAAAGACGCACCAAAACGAGGAGAAGAAACCCAAAGTCCCGATCCCGGTCCCGGTGCCCACGGTGCCCACGCTTAACAACAACGATTCTATCGTCCAAAACGGAAGGCTCTCCACGGTCCAGAAGCAACCCAGCAGCCTGTCTCTAGTGTCACCGAGGCGGATAGTTATCCAGGCTTCAACCGGGGAGCTGCTTCGCTGTTTAGGGGACTTCATGTGCCGCAGGTGTTTTAAACTGAAAGAGCTAAACAGCGGAGAGGTGATCCTCTGGTTCCGAAACATCGACCGGACTCTTTTGCTCCAGGGCTGGCAGGACCAGGGCTTCATCACGCCGGCTAACGTGGTGTTCGTGTACCTGCTGTGCGAAGACACGATAGAGGACAGCATCGGCAGCCCGGCCGAGCTGCAGGGCACCTTTCAGACTTGCCTCTACCTCGCCTACTCCTACATGGGCAACGAGATCTCCTACCCGCTCAAGCCGTTCATGATAGAGGCGAACAAGGACGTTTTCTGGGAGATGTCGCTCCGGATCATCAACAGGCTGAGCGAGAAAATGCTGCAGCTGAATGCGGACCCGCACTTTTTCACCGAGGTCTTCCAGGACCTTAAAAACCAACGAGACACAAGCGAGGCGAACCTGGACCGCTGACATGGAAACAAACACGACATTGGCGGGTTGTTTTTTTTTTATTTAAAAAGAATGTTTTCGCAAAATCGCAACAACGGTGGTTTTGAATGTAAAAGGCCAACGCTGAAGGCTTCTCGCGTCTGGGCTGAATTTCATGATGTTACACAACTTCGGTGTGGTGTTTAGGCTACAGTGTAGGAGATTTCATAATTGCATGCCAGTGGTAATGTTGTCCTCTTTTGTCTTGTCCCTCGAGTGACGCAGGGATTGACTTTTTGGTACAGATCGCACCTTAAGTGGCACAAAAACAACAACAAAAAATCTCCCCCTTTCATTCATCATTAGCCTACTTTCTGGGTAAGTGAGTGGATGTCGCAGTGAGGTGAGGCCCAGGGCCAGAATAGATGCTTGTGTGTGAAGTCGAGAGGCGGAGCTGTCCGAGGTGCTGACCTATGCAGCCATTTCTCCTCCGCTCCCTGCCATTTGAGTCACCTCGTCACAACAGAGCCAAGCTTAAGAGGACCGGCCAATACACTTTCAGCACATAAGCCTAAGCCTTGTTAAGTAGAGGTATGCATCATATCGTGCTTCTTACAAGAGTCTCTACCAGCTGATAGGTATGCTATCAAACAACAGATACCAGAAGCATGTTTCTTTAAGGGGACGCAAATCATTAGTTATGTAGATATTCCTTATGAGTAACAGGTGGAAAGCTAGTTTTCCACCTACTGCTGTAAAGCCTCTTGCTGTGTATGGCTATTTTCATACCTGGGTGGAATGTAAGTGTTGCGCGATTAAATACACCGATTTCTTCATGTAAACCACCTCACCTTGAATTAACTTATTTTTGCATACCAACACGATGCTGCATGTACCCGTAAGTGGGGCTTTGGTTCGAGCTGAGCATTAGGGTAAAGGAAGTGTGCAAAAAGTGAAGGGAGTATCTTCCCCTAGAAGAATGTGATATACCGCAGTAAATGGGCCCATGGGTGGCCATACAGCAAGATTATCAACCCAAGACCCATGTTTGTTGTTGTTGTTTTCCAATACATTGCAGACACCAACATGACTAGAGAATGAATGGAGCGTACAATTTTACAAAATTTTTTTTTTCTATCTCATCCGTGCCAACTATCAAATACTCTTGGCCTGAAACTAAGAGGTTTACACGTACATATCCAACATTTGAGATTTGCTCTTTATTTCATTTTTATCTGCCTGGTATTGTTTACTGCTCTGTAAACGTGCTGTGGACCTCAGTGTTGCTAGGTTCAATTCACTTGCAGTGCAGTCAGTTCAGAAACAATGTTTCCTCATCATGTACATATTGAATGTGAAGGTGTTATTATTAAGTGACTGTCATTTGCACACACCATTGCAGTTTGTATAAGCTAAACGTGATTTGACTCAGACTCTTAAACCAAGCTTTTAGGGAAACCGTTGTTATTCAGTATTATGCTTCTAAGTAATCATTGTGATGTTGTGTTGCTTGGAAAGTGAAATATAATGCTGCT
>NC_139835.1:10866778-11159278 GCF_963691815.1 Echiichthys vipera | reverse complement strand
ACTAGTTATAAAATAGAGGTTGACTGACGGGGCTTATAATGTATTATGACTACCTTGAATCACAGCTCAACAGCCAGCTGTAGTACTCATAGTATGCTAAGAAGAAACATTACGTTTGTTTATGTGAGTAGTCATGAACATTATGAATGCATTATAATTGACTTTGAATGCTCTGATACTGTAGCCTGGAAATTCAGACCCACGTGAGCATTTAACAATGAGCTATAGACCTTCTCAACTCACCAATGAATGCATTTCGAAATAAAACACTGCACGCAACTGGATGGCACTACAACCTACTATGACTAATCATAGCAATGAACAAGGTGACGTTTAGTCGACATCAACGGCGCAGCACTGTTGTCATCCGATTACGCCCGCCCATAACAGATAGTACAATTTGATTGGTAACTCAGGATTTTCTTACAAAGTTAATGAGCTCCAACGGTTCGTGCCCAGGGGCAGCTGCAGAGCAGATTGAAATTTGCTAGCGGTGTGTCTGGATTTCCAGGGTACTGATCATGCACTATAGATCTGGTCTGCATATTTCTTGCAGAAAACATAACCCTTTAAGAAACAATTTTGTCCCTTTATTTACCATAGGTTCTTATTACTCACTGTCTGACAGAATCGTATTTTGCTTCAGCACATGGTTGAATTTCAGCAAAGTATATGCAAGCTCTAGCCTCGCCTCATGGATAAGTGATACGAGGCTGCCAAACAACAAACATTTTGTTGTTAGAAATTTTAAAAAATCACATTTTCTTTTTGTCTACTTTGTCTTCATCTCTTCAGAGTTTGATGTTTGAACAGCAGAGCTCATAATATGTGCATGCAACACTCAGATGTTGGAGCTTCCCGTCATTACCTGAACAGGCTTCCCAGAAAGATGCACTTTTGAAAATGCATTACAACAATAATATAAGGTTGACCTAAGAAAAAGATTATAATTTTAACTGTGATTGTTGACCTCCAGCTGTTTTGATTTAAGTTGTTGTTTTTTGTTTTTTTTTAACCATACTGGCATGAAATGGGATCACACCAGCCACTATGCCAAATTTGGCCAGGTGTGTGACGTTTGGGGGGCAATAGCCTTTTCACTACTTCCTACCCCCTACTTCCAACACCATTGATCTTTGAAAATGTGCTAGTTGACAACTTTAATGTCAACTACCACATTTTGCATCACACAAATACAGACTCACAACATGATCTGTGTCACTGTCACAGCTGATAAAAATATCCATAAATGACATGCTTTGGAAAATGACCTGTGGTGATGTAAAGCATATGTATTTTTAAATGGGTTACAACATGCAAAAACCCCATCTTGATCCTTAAAGTATTTTCAAGGAGTCAGTCTACCCGCAGATAGACTGTCTCATCATGAATTTATCCAAAGATCACACTCAGGTCTTAAGTCTGATTTGATCACAAACTCCTGTTCCTTTTTCTTTTTTTAATTGCATAGACACACGTGTTTCTTAAGATACGTGTTGCTAGGTAACATTAAGATGTTCTTCTCTTCTTTCCCTCTCCTCCTCCTCATGTTTTCTTCCTGCTCCTCAGTCCTCTACATTCACACTGTTAATCCTGTGGCTTGCAGTGAAAACACCCACCTAGTTTGTTACGCAAGAGGGGAGAGGGTGAGTGCTTAGCAGCAACAATAGGTGCAGCAGATTAGTGGCAGGGCAGTTGGCGGAGAAGTCAGTGACGATTACAATGTTGTGGAAGTGACAATCTCTGTGGAGTTTCCACTATCCTAAGATGTCTACAGTGGGTGCCACCCTTATCCTTGCAAACCATCTGCAGTCTCTCTCTCTTTCTCTAACCCTCTCTCTCATATATACAGAGAGAGAGAGAGAGAGAGAGAGAGAGAGAGAGAGAGAGAGAGAGAGAGAGAGAGAGAGAGAGAGAGATTCAGTTGTCAATAGCAAACCCAAGGCTTTCCTATTGATATGCAGGAGATATACACCAGTGCTGTTGTTGTGCATGAGTGACTCGCTCTTTCTTTCACAGACGCACACACACATACACACACAAACACAAAACTGACCAACCTGTCCTGATTCTTTCATAAGTCATACTTCCAGAAAGCAGGTCCTCCCACTGAATGCCATGTCAAATGTATGGTTGACACTAAGGTGGGAAATAGTGAGTGATTATCTATTTTACTCAAGCACAAGGCCTCATGCCTTCAGAATAGAATGCATATTATGTATATATATTTTTTTTTTTAAAACACAAAACATGATAAAGTGCCCTCTAGGGGTCCCTTCTAGAGCAGAAAATGTGATGCAGTTCCCTTTCCGGAGGAGAAATACTGATGTAGGGCACTAATGGGTACCCTTAGAGTTGAGAAAACATGATGCAGTGGGTAATGGGTGCCCTTGCAGTGGAGAAAATGTGATGCACTGTCCTCTAGAGCGCCCTATATGCTAGAAAACTTTCGTTGTGCTGGTGCCCTCTAATATTTTTCATCGCTGCTCTTCAGACAGCTTGAGTCCACCACTGCTCTCCATACAGCTACATTTTGAAAATGCACACTATGTTAAATGCACCATTTGTGTATTTTAATGCAATAGGCATTAATTCAAACCTTTAGTTTAACCTTGAAAATCATCAAGGCTTCCCTCAGTTGCAATGATGTCAAGATACAGAGAAAAATACAAATAGTTAAACAAATCAAATGAGCCCAATACTCAGTGAAACCAATATCACACTGAGGTGTGATAAATCTCCAATGTCCATTTGAATGTTCAGTCCAGACACACTTTAATCTCTGTAGACTTGCACTGTCATAAAATGAGGTTTGGGGTTAATCTGCTATTTGCAGATGCTTCTGTGATCTATATTAGACCACCTCTGTTATCACCTTATGTAAAAACTCTTGTGATATTGGAAGAGTTATGGTGCCCCCGTGTGGCTGTCTACTGTCACATTTTATCACCACTCTATGTTTTATCAGAAGCTGTAATCTCCACCATAAAAAGTAGTTTAACCTACATCGTAATTAGTAATGACTACTAATATAATTCCCATGTAATACAGAGAATATCAAGTTTTTATTTGTCTATTGATAAATCTGGTAAACTATTGTCTGACGATAAACTCTTATTAATTGATGAAGTGTTCCTATTTAAAAATATATGTATTATTATGTTTTATTATTGGCATTTAAAAGTGAGAACAACAAAATTTTAGGCAGTGTGCTCAATCATGCTGAAATTCCAAAATACACTACATTATGCTGAACTATCTTCAGTTGTGGTCTATTGCTTTCTTCAGAAATGGCAGTGCAAATATGTCAGTAAGTAGCCGGCCATTGTTTTTCCTATATGAGCAAACAATATAATTTGCTAAAACTCAGTTAGGCTACATACAAATGTACAGCTGACCTTAAAAAACAAAATAGCATAAGTTTTGTTTTGTCAAACCAAGGTTGTCATTGTAGGCAAACTACTTGCTGACTCTCATCATATGTCCACACGTCTGTGGAGCACGTCTGTAGTTTCTAACCTTGAGATGTAACTATCTTTCATCATCATCAGTTTATTTTGCCATTCAAAAGAATTTATCATGAATACAAACTCACTTGAAATACACAAAGTGTGGAACCTGAAGGAGTGAGAATGGATGGCAATGTGGCACACGCTGGTGTTTAGAAAATCATCACATGATTCAGATAAATACTGGCAAAGAGATTTATTTAGAAGAGTCTATTTTTATTTACCTCATTAGTATTTTATTGGTACAGTTGTTTTAGCTCAGATCACTAAAAAGCAGCATTTGCCTCTCTTCACCATAGTATTTACAGAGTAGTTCACAAATTCACAGTTTATGTTACTATTCACCTCAGAGCCTCTTTCACACAAATGACAACCCTGTACCTTCTGTACTGGTTTCATTTTTATTGCAAGAGGGTTATGTTTGATTTTCACATAAGGGCATAATCTGATTTCTAAGCAAACAGTGACTAAAGTGTAGATTTCAAGGTTTTTCAAAGTGGTGATATTTAGTAAAAGAAAAATCATGAGGTCCAACATTCCACAACCACAAGATGGCGCCAATAGTCCAATAGTAACTGGTGATTTCCAGCCACCTGTGTGAAAAAAACAAACACAGGACTCAAGGAAAGAGGGTGGGCTATAGAAAACGATGATGGGTTTAAAACAGACAATCTGTGTTTCATTATCTTCAAATAGTCCTCTACAGCCTGCATTGTTCATTTCCAAAACCGCTCTCCCACACAAACATGTTTTTGTTGATTTCCTGATTTAATTCCATATTTGGGTCTTTATGGCTTAATATCGAACTAACAGTTAATAAAAAGGCGCGCGTAGAAGTTCAAATCATTTTGCGTAATTTGTTGGCAGCTCTTAGTGGCTTTATTAAGTCGCTATGGAAAAGATGTCTTGGTTTAAAGGATAGAAGGGCTCATTTTTTGTTTGTTTATGTACACGTTTTTAGACGCCTTGCTTACACACAACCGTCGTCTCAGCAGCATCTACATGACTACAGCTCCATAATTACACATTTAAATGTTGCCTAAGCTGATGAAACAATCCTTAGGCTATACTTGTCTATGTCTAAACATTCACTTCTAATTAAATTAATCCAATATTGTCACCTGAAAATGACTAAAACCGACCTGCCGGTGGCCTGGTCCCCTCCCTTCGTCCGTTGCTGTATTACATCTCCAGTTTGTCTTAAAGATGCATAAATAGTCAATTGTAATGGTTATTGATGCTAGTGAGGCTGCTGATGTTGTTGACACAGCTGATGTGGGAAGGAGACACGGTGCCAAAGGGCCCCGGTGGCTGGAGATTGTGGCTGTGATACAGAGCCGCCGAAGGGGTACCGGGCCAGTAAGAGAAACCTGACGGCCCCACACCGGGAGCTACGAGGTTCAGTTTGGAAATCCCGGTGAAGGGAATCGGGGAGAAGTTACCCTGGAACTTGTAGATGGCCTGCTCCGTGGTGGACGGCTGGCACACCTGCGCCAAGCCGTGGAAATCAAACTTGTAAGCATACCGCTTGCCGTGGACTTTGGTCATGATGTTTTTGTCGTAGTAGTAGCGCAGCGCCCGGCTCAGTTTATCGTAGTTCATGTTGGGTTTGCTTTTGCGCTCCCCCCAGCGCCGAGCCACCTCGTCCGGGTCGATGAGCTTGAACTCACCGTTGGTGCCCTCCCAGGCGATGCACGACATGTTGGTGCTGTCAGACAGGAGCTCCAGCAGGAACTGCCACAGCTGGATCTGCCCGCTGCCTGCAGGGAGATGGCGAGCATTGATTTGATGTTAGATATTAGAAAATCAATTCATTCGATGAATCACTAAAACAATGCCAAAATATTTGGTGGAACCACATGAAAACCACAATAGTCTATCTACAGTAAATGCTTGTTGTTGTTGTTTTGGCATCTGGTCTTTTATGTATTACTTCAATGAAATACTGATATTGGCAGCACATTTGGATATACAGTTGACACTGATATACCAGGGCAAATTGCAGACTAATAGGGAAATATATGTATCTGGAGACACGTTCATTTTCCTCCTTTGAATTAAAACTGCAGGCTACAGCCGATATGTTTTATTATTTATAAATTGTACCTCGAGCAGATTTGTTTTTCCTTGGATAGCCGTGATGGAATAATATCATTTAATCAAGTGTTTATTTCAACAACATGGCATTTTTTAATCTATTAACTCATCATTTTAAACATAATGTAGGTGCTCGTAGCGTTGTTCAGCATGTCATCTAATTTTATCATAGTTTGACGTTATATTATTTTTCATACTATGTATTTATTTTGATATAAAATCGTATCAACTGCTTTATTTTTGTTATTTGCACCTGGTTTTGAGAGGTGTTAATGCTCGTATAAGTCTGTTGCTCCGTCACATTGTAACTAAATCAGTGGTAATGTGCTGTGGGCGCACGGCACAGGATTCTGGCGTTGTCTGTTGTTTTGTAATAATGTACTGGATGTAATTGAGGTCTTTTTTTATTTACAGGAACTTAAAGATCAATGACACACATTTTGAGATAAAATCAATTTAGGGCGCAAAGCCCGTTATGGGGTGGCAAATCCTATATTATCTGTGCTCAGCAAACATAGTGCAGCTGCAAAGTGACGGCATGGAGAAAGGAGGCTGTGATTTTTAATGTTCCTACAATTAGACCTAACATACAAACAAATGAAATGTGAGCCTTCAATGCATTTTAATCCTGCTATAATAATAATTATTATTATTATTATTATTATTATTATTATTATTATAATAATAATAATAAGAGTAGTAATAATAATAACATCAATAACAATTATTTAAGTGTCAATATGGTATGCTTTATTGATTTCTTGAATAATTCCTTCAAATCTAATTGAATTTGTCTTCCAAACCATTTCTGTTACTCTTACCTTTAGTTTGCCTCAGAGGCTTTTCTTTCAGGGTTAATAATACAACTACTCCAAGTTATGTTATATTTTTTAAAGTATTATTTCATCATCACTATTTTTCAAACATTATGAGAGTATTGGAAGATCTTTCATTTTATAATAAGCTATGATATATAGCAGTGTCCTTCATGGTGATAATGTCATTTATTACGTGTCCAGCAGCAGTTCATTCTCTTACCTTTTTGTACGCCTGTATTTATTGGACCCCAAGATGTTCCTTTGCTGTCCTTCAACAGATTTTCTGTTGGATCTGAAATCAAAAGAGACATATTCATCATCAGCTTTCTATCACCCTGTTAAGGCGCGGGCCTGCTGTCTATTTCATATCGTCTATAAATCATACTGTTATATTCTCATCTTGATACTCTGGGTTATTAAAACAACTCCACTGGTGTCTAGAATTCTCTAAAATTTGATTGTATATATCTTAGGTTTGAACAAGAAAAACAAGTTGAGTGGAATCAAATAAACTTGAGAAGAAAAACATTTCACAAGACAGCAGCTGTTTTTAAATTGTTAAAAGAAGCTGTAAAATTGACCCGACCGATGCATACGATTCATCCTCAATTGAAATGTTAAAAAATTGCAAAAAACTCTACAAAAGGTAAAACTGATTAAAATCCTAATTGTATCCTCGCCCGGTCGCAGTCTAATGCCAGGAGCGTGTCGTCTCTGCGGTCTCTTCTCCGAGAAGCCAGGAAACGCGTCCAGGAAAAAGGATTTCCGATTTCCGACAAAAGAGCAGACGGGCTTTCAGATTGAAAAGGCTCAACAATGCTCTGCCCCGGGAACGGAGCACCGCCGCATCGAGACACCGACACCCGGCAGAATTTCAGGAATTATAAGCGCCTATTTCTAATTCTTTACGGGACAAAATGACGAACCTGAGAGATACATGTTGAACATGAGGTTTCCTCCGCAGTCCTGTCTCATTGTGTTCGGTTGTTCAGAATGGGTTGGATTTCATTTCGTTGGTGGCGGAGGAAAAGATTTTTATTAAACTTTATCTCATAACTGTGATCTGGAATAAATGCGGGTGGACAGATTGAAGTTTCCAGGCAACTGTCACTGGCCCCCATCTCTGAGACAATATTCAGACAGCAATTTCCCCTGGTGCATTGCTTTAATTAAAAGAGCAATTTACCTCTGTCAGCCCGCCTGGTGCCCACAATAAAAAGAGGCCGATAGAAATTGGGCCCTTATCAATCCGCCATCACAGTTTAATAAAGTTTCCGCGTTAAGATCTGAGTTTCTATGGTGAATTGAAGTGTTTGACATGGAAACCAGTTCAGATCCTCCTCACTTTTCCGCCTCTTTACCTCTCGGCAAACAACAAAGACCTATTTCATGTTTGGAAAATAATATTTACCTTGAAAAACACGCTTCAGTGCACACGAGAACGAAAGAACATTTCACCCCCCCTCCCCCCCCCCCATAACCTTCTGTTTGTGGGTTTAAGGTTATACTGCGTCAATCTGAGGGAAACGAGGGTGTATAGTTAAAAGCATGCTCACTGACGTTATCAAAATTTTCTGATTCTTGTGTTTTTCAGAGGCAGTGGACTGTGTGAAGCTTCAGGGGCTTTATTGCCATTCCCTATTCTGGCTTGGACTGTAGAAAGAGGCAGAACAAATAGCCTGGCTGTCACTTTCCATAATGTGTTGCTACAGTACACACCCTTTGTCATTAGTATTACCATTAAAACGGTGGTAAGATACTGGTGTTTTAAAGGGGAATCGCTCCCATTTTCAAAATTCATACAGTTTATTCCTATGGTCTCATACAGTTCAAAAATATCAGTAAACATGAACAACCCTCTCCTAAATCCAGAAACTAGAGTGCCAAAAGTCACATTTGTGATGTCATCAGTTATTGTATAAATTGTGGAGCGGCTCCATAGACAAAGAATTGTGAAATATGTTCTAGATGTCACTGAGAGTACCAAAGGAAAGGTTCTGGGTATATCAGGACATTTTCTGTTTAACAACTGACCATAGAATAAAACTCATTCTGATATGAAAAAAAAACAATCAAAAATCAGTCTCCCATTCATCAAGAGAGCCGTAGTAATAAATACGGTATAACACTCATAAAGTCTGCACACTAATGTCAGCTACAGAACAATGCCCAGCTAAGGCTTGTTAGCATTAGTTAATGTCGACATTACAACTAAAACAGAACAGCACAACACTTATAGTGTTCAATGTGATTAATCTTGGACTATTTTGTTATCTGAAGTCAATTTCTCTGCTCTGAAGCACTTTTGAGTATTTAAAAGCAACAGATAGTTATTTCAAGAAGAAATGAATGTAATGTATGAGGGTGAGAAAAACCCTGCCATTGTTAAGGTTTATCTATGAATAAAAGGATTAGTGTTTTTGGCCTACTATGTACATCCCTTCATTATTTTGTTGCAGATCAGATCAGATCATTAGTCTCTCACCATGTTTCCTCGTCTGACTTCACTGAATGTGATCGAATCAAGGCAGAAAGGCCACAGAGTCATTTTTAAAAATGTCTAAAAGGAGAATATGTAAACACTGAAATGGTACGCGCACCTCTGCCGGAATCTTGTGTGGTTATTGCATCTTGTTTGTCTTGTTGGAAGTGCAATATATGTGTCATGACATGAAGAGACACAGGGGGGTCAGTGCTACTGGAGGATTCTAAAATCCAATCTCAGAGGTCACTCTTGGAAAATGTTGACATTTTGAAAGAGGTATCATAGTTTCATGTTTCAAAAGAGAAAAATATCTGTTTTAACTGAAAAACTCAAACAATAAATGTAATTAATTTTAATTACAAGAAGAAATATACCTCCAATCCATTTACCCAACATAAAACCAAACCCTTTATTTCAAATCAGGCTTTGCATATCTGGCCCTTTATGTTGACTGAACTAGTAAACCAATCGTTCATAATCTATTTTAGCATTTGCTCCATAATGTGTCACCTGACTGAGCTAAAGAGAGAAAAAAAGCACAAACTCAAACACACTGAGTATTGGCTATGTTTGTCTAACAGGTTAGTTTGTTTATTTAATAGTTTGTACATAAAAGACCCTGTTCACATAGTTAAGCTTTGTAAAAACAGACTATAAAGGCCTTTAATTGTCCTATTATTTTACACCAACTGTAACATATGAGTTTGAGGCTTTTCATCTCAGGCAAAGGGGAGAAAAGAGTGATCAACGCAGAATTCATTAGCAAATACTATATTTCCCATGTCCCTTCGTCTTGGTCTTTCCATTCTTCACGTTGCAGCAGTTCCTCAGGTCCGGGCTTTGTAGGTGTGTCTCTGGCGTCCCAGACTTGCTTTAGCTGCCTGTGTCCAAGTACGACGCAGGCAACTTAAAACAAGCCTCGAAAACTAGACTGTATCCACTGAGGCATCATGAAGTGATAGATAATTAGGCCTCCAGTCAGTGAAGAAGGCAAGAAATCCACTGATAGAAAGAAAAAACAAATCCATAAAAGACATAAGGGAAGCATGAAATTGTTCTGTTTCTTCATTTATTGATTATTTTATCATGCCACACCAATGTGTTGCTCTGTATAGGCTCTGTAGAAAATGTATGTCAAGAAAGATTGGTCAGCACCTGATGGCAGATGCAAACAGAGGCATGTATCAATTTAAATGTAAGCCTCACTGCAGGCCCTGCAGTCATTTCGTGACAACATGGATCTAAACATTCAGGCTAAATAGCATCCTTTCATCTATTTACCACATTCTTACCTCTCATAAACCTACTGGAAATCATTTTAGCAATGAAAGCGATCAATACATTCTAGCTGTCATTTAGAATCAATACAAAGTTCCTATGTAAAGCTTTCAACTTACCTTGGTGCTCTGATGTGTGTGTCAAAGTGCCAGAGTTTGCAGCTTACCACACTGTGGTGTCACTCTATAAGCCACGGTGCAGCTGCTTTAATCAGTCTGCAGAGGAATGTATATTTGAGAAAGGTGTGTATGCGTGGTTACACATTTATTAAAATATCCTGTTTTTTTGGGTGTGGGACAGTGAGCCAGTGCAGGCTTGTGGGCGTGTAACACGGAATCCCACGTCCTGGACCAACAGGAGGAGTGTGTGGAGGTAAACACACTCCAGGATCCCGACGTGTGACTCCAAGATAAACATGATGGGGCCACATTACAATAAACAAACAAATGCCAAGTTGATACAATTTTCAAAGGTAGTTGTGTGTATGGTTGTAGTGGGGAAATATACCGTGAAATATATGAATCAGGGTTGGGTTTTTTGTGAGTGGTATCTACATCTACATCTACATTTGTAAGATTTAAAAAGGGGATCATTAAAGGGATGGTCCAGATTTTTCAATTGGGGTATATTCAGTGTATTTCCTTCAGTAGATTGTGGTCAGCACACCCTCACTTTGGGGAAACAGACTGGAGTACTGGCAAGGAAGCTAAGTAACGTACTGCTGTGGACGGGAGCAGCGGTCAAACATATATAAAATGTAGTGCTAAAGGAAAGGGCTGTTTAATGGCAAGTAATGCGGTGAAAATATCCCAAACATATCCTAAACTGACACTTTTTTGCCTTTTTTAGGTGGCTGAAGTGTGTTTTTGCTCCACCCCATACACCCAGTGTTGATGCCCGTTCAGTACGTCCATGTTGGCACAAAGCCTCCTCCACAGCGTCTTCCTGGTTGATCCAATCCTGAAGTGCCAAAAACTGCAGTAATTTGTACAATAGAGCAAATTCACAGTTTTCACAGCATACTTCAACTAATTAAAGGGCTGGTACAAAAAAACATTCTAGTCTGTATGTTTAGGTCATATCTCCATGACAACAGTGATCGGGTGAATTTTTTCAGCAGGCTCTCATTCACGGTTTGTTTATGACATTGTACAAAAGGTAATGCACAGTGCTGTAGTATAAGACCGCTAATCTCTTGGAGGAAAGCCATGGTGAGGGATGGGTCCCAAATCACAGGACTTTCATCCGGGGGGACTGGTGTGTGTGTCCCGATAGTACTAAGCCAAACCAGGACAATTTTGGTAACCTTAACCGTCACGTTTTGTTTCCTAAACGTAATGAAACATAAGAGTCAAAATTATTCAGTTTCAGGCATTAAATAGTACATCATGTTTCATAAGATTTCTTTCGAATTTGTGTGCATTTCTTTTCGTACCATATCCTAGGAACCTGTTGAGAATACGATGAACACACTCATTATGGATAAGTACTTCATACAACCCCACTTCAAAAAAAATCCGAACCTACCCTTTGATGGTTAGGGATCACGGTTTTCACTAAGGTTGAACTGTTCAATGTACTGTGCAAAAGTAGAAATAATTTGAACATTAACATTGAAACCATTATTTCCAAATTTGGTTTGGCTAAACTAAATTGGTTTAAATTGATCTTTTTATAGTTGTGTTTTGGCAGTTTTTAAAGCCTTTATTATATAGGACAGACAGGAAAGGGGTTGAGAGAGAGGCAGAGACATGCAGCAAAGGGCCATAGGTCACTGCCTCGAGGACCTTCAGCCTCTTTCGTGGAGCGGCTGCTCTAACCACCCAGCGCCCAGCCGCCCCTGGTTTAAATTATTCTTATACCTATAATGCTAAATAAATAAACCTTGGGCTATGTATCTCCCAAAATAATTGTCACAAAGGTCAGAAACATCCTTATTAGTTACTCATTGAAAGTTAAAGTTGTACTTCATGAAATTTGAGATACGTCGTTTCTAGCGGCCTCTTTGGTATTAAGATGTAACTGCAGGCGAGCCTGTTTTTTCAGAGCCTCCATCTTTGTCATGTTCATGGTCACTATCTGTGTTGACAATTGTATTTTCTTTTTTTTTTTTGCTCTTTTGTAAACTTTATTGAAACACCCATCCATACACACATGCTCCAATTACACCTTTATCCTTATTACAAGCCTGACCCAGAAGATGGAATTTCAAATTTCCGATTACAAATAAACGCAGCATAACCGTTGGCGATGATCTGGTCAGCAGTGTCACTAACATGGCGGCTTATTGACATCACTTTTTATCAATGACTTAATCATTACATGTATGACATTTGTCTCTCAGAGAACCTCTGCTCTTTCAAACTGCTGAAGAGCAATGAGCCAGTTCAAATAAGGACGGCTGCTTGTGTGCTGTCACCATGGATCGGCTGGAGTGCCTCTGTCTTTGTCATCACACTTTAAAGAAATACTATTATACCTCTGCGCCTAGCTTTGTTTTGATTGTTATGGCTACACAGTACATCACTGTATCAAACAGGCAAAGCAAGCAATAGCAAGGGAACTTGTGTTTTGAACATTAAAACATGTAAACATGTTCTAGTAGAAACCCAGAATACAAGTATGAACCTGAAAATGAGCAAAATATGTCCCCTGTAAATGTAAGACTAAAACATATGTGTTTGTTGATTAATTGACTGGTAGTTAGACGGACAGTACATGGTTTCATATTAGCCAACCAGATTATCCGTTGCTTTTTTCTTACAGCTCCTCACTTTACGGGCCATTTTGGCAAATTGCGATGGTTACAGTCAAAGAACAAATAATAGAAACAAATGTGATCTCGTGCTCTTGTTTATTGGAAATAAGAATACAATCTGACAAGAACAATGTTACACATCCTAAATCCAAACAGAGAGATTTGAATCAAATCTTTCCATGTATGTTCACTAAAAGGCTAAAGATGTCCTTTAAATAAATACAAAGCAAACACTCGCTCTGGTAACAGCCTGCTCTATGAAACTAAAAGAGAATAATGGGCTCTGATTATGCAGTGCTTGTGCACCTGTGTTACGACTGTCATGACCAAGGTGCAAAGGGATTGGCAGCTCAGTGTGGCCAATCAAACTTTGATTTTAAGTTACTCAATTATGGTGATCATTTTCATTGTAAAAAGAAAAGGAATACCGACAAACAGTCTCTAGTTTTGAAGAAAAGCCTTTATTTCCTATTTCAAGAATATGCTTTGGCATGGTAGAAGAAGTAGGTACTTAGATATCCATACATGCAGAGCCACAGAGTGGTAGAAAGAGTTTGTCCATCTAGAGTTCTGTGACAGCGATCCGTCCGGGTTCAAGTTGAGGAAGGGGTTCGGGGAGAGTTTTTTTCAGGCAGGCAATGAAGGCTTAGTGCTGGATCCTACGAATGGACTGCACCTGATTGGTGTGAGCCTGGGTGCTGTACTCATTGTAGTTTCTGTACTCGCCTTGGTGTCTGTCTCTCTCCAGGATGTACTGGTAGCCACGGTAACCAGGGAACTGGTAGGCAACCCAGCTGCAGAAAGAGAGAGAGGGGGGGTGAAGGACGGATCACAGCATACAATATACAGTTTAAAGAAACATTTCAAGAGACATAATTGAGTGTAACTACAGTGCTGATTACAGGTGAGGGAGCCTGTCCCAAACACAGTTTATATATGATGTGTTTTTATAGGTTTTTTTTATAAGTTCTATTAGGAATAGCAAAGGTGTGGGTTGTGACTGGTGCTTCAATAGAAAAAATAGGAGAGAGAGGACACTAATGACACTAATAAACCAAGAGGAACATGTATAACTTACGCTCCCGAGTTGACTTTGATAGAGGGCACCTCCTTGCTGCACCAGCCCATGGCCTGTAGGGAGGGGTAGTCATCGCACATCTCAAACTTACGGCCCTGGAAGTCCTCACACTCGTATAGGGTCACCTTGCTGTCACTGTGGTTCTGCGGAGAAAGAGACGGAGCGGAGGAGTTAGCCAGTTATATTAGTTGACTCGTAAAACAAAAAAAAAGGAAAAGATGTAAGGATGCTGTGACTCACAGCACACTTGATGGGTCTGAAGGAAAGCATGTGCTCGGTTCTGTAGCTGCTGTTTCCACTCCAAGCCTCATAGCGAGGGTAGTCTCCCTTCTCCAGGATAAACTGCTGTCCCTGGAACTCTGGGTACTCATAACCCACCCAACTAGGTGGAGAGAGAAAAGGGGGGAGGGAGAAAGAAATAAGGAAGAGGATAGAAATGTTGGTAAATGAGCAGACAATATGTATGATAGCTAGAAAGAAAATAAATAAATTGAGAGGATAAAAACATATAACAATAGCGAACTACTAAATGCAACATAGATTTAGTAGCACAACGCGGAAACATCATTTTCGTTAAACAATAGAATCCAACGCCCACAGAAAGGCCTGGAGAGAAAACAACATGCAGCTTCTTTTGTCACTGGGAGCACAAAGCAAACATTAAATACTGCTGCTGCTGCTCCACCCAGGGATTTTTATCTGATCGTCAGTCAGTCAGCCAGCCATTCTGGCTCACAGCCGGCAGCTGCACACAGCCAACTCACAATATCACATATCAAAACAGGGATACACTTGGATGCATGCACACACACATGCAAACGATACATGCCAAGTAGCAATGCAATTAGACCGTAGGCTGAAATTTATGGTTTTTGTTATTCTGCCTCTTCTACTTGTTGAGTAGAGTCAGTGTTTGCGTTGCGTGTGTGCTTTAATTATTATTTATTACATATTATAATGGGAGATAAAGGAGCTATTTAATAAGATATTTGAGACCAACACACTGTAAAAATTAAACTCACTCTCAATATTACTCTAATACTACATATGAAGTTAGGTAGAATTTTAACCAGATTATAGCAAATCATTGACTCAAATCTGCCCTTATCACAAGAATGGCATAATTTAAATATGGACAAACATTGCAAAATCAATCCAGAAGAAGTCAAGAGGTAAACTGAGGTGATGAATTGAAAATGTAGATAGAACAGCAACAATGTTGACTTACGGTCCATTCTCAACCTTGATGGAGCGGATCTTGTTGAAGCCCCTCTCCATGATGTTCTGGCACTCCAGCATGAACTCACAGCGCTTTCCCTGGAAGTTCTCCTCCTCCCAGACTGTGATCTTGAACTGGCCCATCTGCTCCATCTGTTGAGTGTTCATGGCTGCTGTGTCTCCCTTAGGGGTTACTCTCTGACAAAGGTAGAGGGTTTGGAAAATCAAATCAAAGTCGCAACAAGCACGTCCTGAATAAGTTTTATGTTTATCTAAACCAACTCACAACTACTAATATCTTTGTATTTTAACCTAAACAAATGAAAAAGCTGCACCAGTGCTTTTCTATTTAGACTATATTATTGCACCTTTACTCTGGAAAGATATCTGTTAAGGTCGCTTTCCAAAGGTGTCACAAAGAGTGAATAAATTCACTTATTCAGCTACTACAGAACAGATTTGTCTCTGTTTCCATTGAAAAGATTCAATCAAGGACCACAGACGGGTATTCTGCCTATATACTGCAGTTACATGTAGCAATGTCACAACAGCCAAACTCATCTGTCCAGTATCTGAAGTCTTTTACTCACAGAATTGATCATTTCTAACAGGAGTTGCTAACCATTCTCAACTAAATTTTTGAAGTCAAGAAATAGCACATTAAAAAAATGTCTATATGATGTTTACAGGCCAAACACAAGCACACCTGTAAGGCATCATCTTGCCAGCTTTCCCTGTTAAAAAGATTGCTAACCATTACCCTAAAAGCCACACTATGAAGTAGCTTCCATGTTTTTTTTTCATCTTAGCAAATTTAGTCGCATCCAAAGTGCATCCATATCTGTCTATCTATCAGTAATGAGCAGCATCTTGGTGGCTGTTGGGCTCCCCAGGGCACATGGCTGTCCCCTGATTACAGTTTCTCAGCTGAGTCTGAGGCAGTGTGTTGATATACTTACAGACGGTACTGAGGTGGGACAGATCCAGTATAATCAATGTCGGGGGAGAGACCCTCGCCTGTGTTTTTATAGGGCCGGGCCCCCTGGACCAGTGCCACTCCATTTGCCCAGCAGCCTTGCACACTCAGCAGCTGAGCGGGCCAGCTGAAAGGGCAGCATTAGCCTCGTTCTTTGTGGAGGCTCCAGAGCACCATTGTCCTCAGAGCCCCAAACTAACTTAGTCATCAATATGGCAGCCAGGGTCAGTAGCAAACGGACCCTGGACTATACAATGGTAACGCACTGACACAACAGTTTGATTGGTGTGGCAGGATAATAGACACATTCTAGGAGCTGATCCCCCCTCTCTCTCACCCTTTTTCTTTCTCTCCCTCTCTGCTGAAGGTAAACTGGATCCTAAGCTAGAGGTGGGGAAAGGCCGGGCCCAAGGCATGCCACACAGAGAGGACAGGTGCCAATTTGATCTGGAGGGCATCCTCATCTCCCTTTTTTCTAATGGTTGATGAAAAATAGTAAAACAGTATAGTAGTACTTTCTAAGCAGCACTGATGGGAAACCTCTTTGCATAGCCTCATTTATGGCTTTGTAACATATAGTTTTGGCTTTAGAAATGAGGAGCACCATCTCCCAAATATACTATACTGTATGTCATCAGAAGAAAGAACATACAGGTATGTGTGCACTATAGCTTCGGTTGCTACTTCAAACTACACAAGTGTTGTTGATATAAAAATGTTAAGAAGAAACATATGTTTTTATTATTGTAAGAAATAGGAAGGAAAAAATCATGAGATTTAAATAAAAGGGCTGATAAAATGTAGGTCTAGGCAAACAACACAGGACGTGTCTGAAAGTTTATCTATATTTAAATCTTTTTAAGTTTAATCCACTGTCAAATGTCCGATAACATTTTTAACCTTGTAAATTACAAGTATATTGTACATTTTTCTTTTTAGACAAAGAATCATATCTGAACATAGGTTTCCTCTTGTATTCAAAGCTTCCTTTAAAGCTTCAGAAAACATAAATTGAATAACATTAATAAGTAAAATATTGTGCGGTGTTAGTCACTATATTAATAGACCTGCAATTTAAACTGTGATAACAAGTGAAAATACTGTGATTCAAAGTTTAGTGGCAGTTCCAATCATTTCTATATTTGATTATGGATTTGCCTTCATTGTTACAGTTCTGAAAACAGTAAATGAGAAAGATCACACTGGCACGCTTAACAGCATGAATGAAAACCATCTCACCCTCATTGAATTTGTCCTTTTGTGCGCTTATTCATTTACCGTGATTAGTATTGTTTCTTTCTCTATTTGTAAACAGAATTATTATTAGATTTGGGAAACAGACAAAAATCCAAATTTACTTACATATGTGATAGTTGGGTGTGCATTAACAAACTGCACACTCATCAGTTCTTTGTCAGAGTATACACACATTTGTTATATTCTCACACAGTTATTTCGTTGTGCATGTTCTGTCATTTTTGAACACACCACTGTTACAGCAGTGATTCGTCAAACCGAAGAATTTTAAAGATGTATTTTCCTTCATCTTTGGTGACATCTAGTGGCTAAGGGATGTATTGCATTCAGGCTGGCAGACATTTGTATAACTGGCATGCTCTGCTCTGTTTACTGTAAAACAACGGTTCGTTTTACTGCCATAGTACAAGCCGGAGGTCGTACATGCAGCTTATTATGAATGATATTCATGTTTAGTGGTGGCGTGTTTTAGTGGCCGTAGTAATTATAACAAAGAAGGAGTTCAGGTGAAATAAAGAGCAACAAAGTCCAACACAGGACTACCACGGAGGAGACGTGGTTCGTGTCCCATGTGAAAGTCAATGTTAACTTCTTTGAAGTTACGGATGCGAAGATGACTTAAGTTTTGTAAATTAAAAGGGAAAAAAAATTACAAGCTACTACTCCTCAGACAGGGGACGTGCTCTAGATGCTCCTGAAAAACAGAATTTCCTTGTTGTAGTCATACACTCGTTGGTCATTTTTGCTTGTATTACAAACTAGCCAACGGAAATGCTATCCCAAAATATGAGTTGAGAGGATATCATGGAGGAGAATGCATTTAAAAATAAACTGGTGGTGCCTTTCTTCCAATTGTCTTCCAATGCCAACAGAAACAGATTCTATTTGTTGCAATGAGTTTTTGCTGGATCCTTTTGATGCCAACCCTAAGAGAGCCCTTGTGAGCATTACATATGTTAAGTTTTACTTCTTACTTTGACAGAGGGTGCTGAAGAAGATAAACTGGAACAGACAATCAAAACCAACATTGCGATTTTTGTCATTGTATTTTGCTTATGTAACAGATTGCCTCTGAAGGATGAGAGCCATTAACAAGCTGCTGTTTGTCAGGCAGCTGCTCCATGGGTATCCAGCAGAGCAGAGAGAGACAGGGGGGAGGAACTGTGTGTGGAGCCAGAGGCACATTTTCATATCTTACCCAGTGAATTAAGGATTTATTTCCACATTAAAGATGGCACATTTCCCTATAAGTTGTTTGTGAAATTATAACCTCACTATAACTTGTGTATGTAACTTAAGTAATGTAACAAACAATATTTATTTTAACCCATACCATTATCTTTTCCTAAACAAAGTAACCAAGTAATTTTGTTGCCTAAACCAAACCAAACCACCAAACTGTGACCGCTTAACAACATTAACAGTTTGTGTGTATCCACCTGTGGGCGTGTGTGAGCTGTTTACTTGTATGAACAGCTTTCTCATTGTCTTCTGTTAACACTGGCCTTGTCTCTATGTGTGTGTGTGTGTGTGTGTGTGTGTGTGTGTGTGTGTGTGTGTGTGTGTGTGTGTGTGTGTGTGTGTGTGTGTGTGTGTGTGTGTGTGTGTGTGTGTCACCAGAGGCTTGCCCCCCGAGCAGGTGATGGGCAGGTGAAAGGACAAGCTTATATAGACACAGATGTAGTGACTAAGTAGTTAAGGTAGTACACATACAAAGGTTTTTCATCTTTCTGCACCAGGTCTGACAATATGGATCAGCTGTAGACCCTAAAAGCCTACTTGTGTACAAACACACAAACTAACACACACACACACACACACACACACACACACACACACACATACACAGCTAATTTCCCTGTTAAATACAGCTGGGGGATTTGCATGTGTCAGGGACAGTGTAGTCCAGTACAGAGCCAGTACAGTTCCACTTTGAATCCTTATCTTGATGTATAACACAACCCATTCATTTTTGCTCACATGACACGTCTACTGGTCACTTGCTTCCTGTCATTGAGGATTGCACGTGGAAGAAAACATTTGTGTGCCTCTTTTATTAGGAGGCAGACTTGTGATCCACCAAGAAAAAAGTCATTTACCTTTTTCTGCACTCAGATGGGTTTATGTTTTCAGCAGGTCATTCAACTCAAACAGAACATTAAGGGTGGTGGCTTTCTTATGGTTTGACAAGCAGCCATGGGGATCTAGTATCTTATTGCATGGCATGGTTGTGTAATGATCAGAGAAAATTTGAACAATTTGCATCACCAGGTGCACCTTATAGTATGGTGCACACGGTCCATCATGATTCATAAATTCCACGGTAATAATAAACCTTGATGATCAACCATTGTCCCTTGGGAAGTTCTGATGTGAAGACTTCTGAGTCTAAAAGTCCGTCGTCTTACAAGCTTCTCAATCATTTTCCACCATCCACACTGGTTTGCGACGTAAAACAGTATCTCATTAACATCATAATCAGAAAAGCGCTTGATGTTTATATTACGGATCAACATATCGAGTACTCACTTCTTGTCAGTATGCCAGGTGGCTCATGCCACAAAGCTGATAACGTTAGCTATGGTATGTTAGCCGTATGGGCTGTCAACTCATCTAATGGTCACTTACCAAGTTATTGTTACGCTAGTTTACATGACTTTGAGCTAAATCATTAGAATTGAATGAGATAATGTGAATAAACATAACCTAACGTGACATGAATAACATAATGTGAATAAAACTTGTGTGCGACATGTGCTATGTGGCTAATTCTAGCGACCAAGCCGATGTGGAGGGTAATGTTAACACCACACTCAGCATGCTCATAATGTTATTTATGGTTGTTTTGAACAATGATAACAGTGCTGGACTACCCCACTGAAGTTGCCACATAAAGTTAGCTAGCTTACAGTAGCTTTACTTGCAGCTATTTCATTAGAATGAAGTGACATAATGTAAATAAATTTGAAAGATAACATGAGAGAAATTGTTGTTGCTGTAGCCGGCCGACGGCTGTCTCATCCATACTCATACATTTGTGAGAAAAGCATTGTGTTTTGACTCCCAGGAACATTAAAAAAATATATTTAACACAACTTTTTTGCCACTTGTACATTTTAATATAATACATTGGTTTTTTTTTAGTATGTGTCTAGATTGGTTGCAGGCCAGGAAGTGTGTTAATGCTGAGAGAGATTTTGTTTTCTGGGTCAGTGTGAGTCCAAACTATTTGAATAGTCAGTGAATGCACCTGCACACACAGACACATCAACGTGTTTGCATGCAAGCACACATGCACTCAAACACCCCCACACACACACACACACACGACTGTTTGTATATCTCACACACAGTGACATACAGATTGCACTGAATAAATGCCCTCCTTCAGGTGGAAGGTTACCATGGAGACTAATCCAGGTAAGGATGATGTGAGCAGGACATCTGCTCGTACCGCCTCCACTTGTCCCCACTGATCTCTGCGTGGACACCCAAGCAGCTGGATTTAACTGCAACAAAAAAAACATCAGGGAAATGCTGTGTAGATTATGATATTTTGTGCTAGTGTCCATGAGAAATCCATGTTGAGGTAGACAGGCAAATAGAAAAACGATCATTATTGAATTGTGATGACAAGCACAGACACGCGCGCGCACACACACACACACACACACACACACACACACACACACACACGCACGCACGCACGCACACACACACACACACACACACACACAAACACATACAGTGGGTACGGAAAGTATTCAGACCCCCTTAAATTTTTTACTCTTTGTTAAATTGCAGCCATGTGCTAAAATCATTTAAGTTCATTTTTTTTCCTTTTAATGTACACACAGCACCCCATATTGACAGAAAAACACAGAATTGTAGACATTTTTACAGATTTATTAAAAAAGAAAAACTGAAATATCACATGGACATAAGTATTCAGACCCTTTGCTGTGACACTTGTATATTTACCTCAGGTACTGTCCATTTCTTCTGATCATCCATGAGATGGTTCTACACCTTCATTGGAGTCCAGCTGTGTTTAATTCTAATGATTGGACTTGATTAAGGAAGCCACACACCTGTCTATATAAGACCTTACAGCTCACAGTGCATGTCAGAGCAGATGAGAATCATGAGGTCGAAGGAACTGCCTGAAGAGCTCAGAGACAGAATTGTGGCAAGGCACAGATCTGGCCATGGATACAAAAACATTTCTGCTGCACTTAAAGTTCCCAAGAGCACAGTGGCCTCCATAATCCTTAAATGGAAGACGTATGGGATGACAAGAACTCTTCCAAGAGCTGGCCGTCCAACCAAACTGAGCAATCGGGGGAGAAGAGCCTTGGTGAGAGAGGTAAAGAAGAACCCAAAGATCACAGTGGCTGAACTCCAGAGATGCAGTGAGGAGATGGGAGAAAGTTCAAGAAAGTCAACCATCACTGCAGCCCTCCACCAGTCAGGGCTTTATGGCAGAGTGGCCCGACGGAAGCCTCTCCTCAGAGTAAGACACATGAAAGCCCGCATAGAATTTGCCAAAAAACACATGAAGGACTCCCAGACTATGATAAATAAGATTCTCTGGTCTGATGAGACAAAGATAGAACTTTTTGGCCTTAATTCTAAGCGGTATGTGTGGAGAAAACCAGGCACCGCTCATCACCTGCCCAACACCATCCCTACAGTCAAGTGTGGTGGTGGGAGCATCATGCTGTGGGGGTGTTTTGCAGCTGCAGGGACAGGACGACTGGTTGCAATTGAAGGAAAGATGAATGCGGCCAAGTACAGAGATATCCTGGACGAAAACCTTTTCCAGAGTGCTATGGACCTCAGACTGGGCCGACGGTTCACCTTCCAACAAGACAATGACCCTAAGCACACAGCTAAAATGACGAAGGAGTGGCTTCGGAACAACTCTGTGACTGTTCTTGAATGGCCCAGCCAGAGCCCTGACTTGAACCCAATTGAGCATCTCTGGAGAGACCTCAAAATGGCTGTCCACCAACGTTCACCATCCAACCTGACAGAACTGGAGAGGATCTGCAAGGAGGAATGGCAGAGGATCCCCAAATCCAGGTGTGAAAAACTAGTTGCATCATTCCCAAGAAGACTCACGGCTGTATTAGCTCAAAAGGGTGCTTCCACTCAATACTGAGCAAAGGGTCTGAATACTTATGTCCATGTGATATTTCAGTTTTTCTTTTTTAATAAATCTGTAAAAATGTCTACAATTCTGTGTTTTTCTGTCAATATGGGGTGCTGTGTGTACATTAATGAGGAAAAAAATGAACTTAAATGATTTTAGCACATGGCTGCAATTTAACAAAGAGTAAAAAATTTAAGGGGGTCTGAATACTTTCCGTACCCACTGTATATTGTTGCATTAGAGACAGAGAGGACAGACAGACAATGCAATAATCTTTCCATTCATTTGTTCAACTGGTTTCCTTGCCACGGTTCTTGAAATCAGATGATTTCCTGTTTGTTTCTAATATACTGTAATACTTCTTATTGAGATAATTTGTCTGAGACCTCTCTCATCTAGTAGAAACCATACTCAACATCATCAGAAAGTCAAAGCAAAGGTAAGGAGTCAGGAGAGGGAACAGGCCTAGGCCATTTGCATGACTCTTCATTATCGGTAACTGTCAGAGGAAACAGCACACAGCCTACAGGCAGCACACACATACACACATGCACGCACACACACACACACACACACACACACACACACACACACACACACACACACACACACACACACACACATACACACACACACACACACACACACACACACACACACACACACACACACACACACACACACACACACACACACACACAGGCACTCTTCTTTTAACCAGATAGCAGCAAACAGTTTGGCAGGCACCACAAATGTAATCATGTTCCTGCTGTACAGATACAAACAGTGGTCTTAATGGCACTGATACAGTATGGCTGTGTAAAGCAGAGTTCATAGGGTCACTGCTGGGCCAAATAGGAGAAGACAAGCTTTGGGGTTTCTTGGTGGTCAAGTCCATTTTATAATATTGCACAAATTCACACATTTGTATTGGAGGGCGTTTTATAAATACAACACTATCTGTCATTGAACCCTTTGTATAAATAGACTACAATGAAATAAACAGAGAGGAATAGTCAGGAATATGGAAAAACAGGATGACATTATGATTAAATAGTAAATGGAACATAACATTAAGTGCTTAAAACATTTATTTTTTGTAATGCTTCTCTACTCAAAACGCAATATTATGTTCTCTCTTTGTATAAAAAACTCAGTGACACTTAATAAAAAAAGTATATTTCTGTTGTTGTATGTTCCTGGATTCAACCCGTTTTTGTCCTAAAGAAATAGATAGCCGTACGTACAGAAAAAAGGACAATGTCACCAATGTACGCACTGCTACACAACGTTCCAGCACTTTTGACACATAGTATCTGACCTCTTTGAAAGTTCTTCAGTTGTCACATGTTGCTTTGAAAACTAACACTGAGAGGGGTTCATTATTAGGCCTATTTATTTTAAAGATGACAAATATGACTAAATAGCATTCAATATTCCATATTGTTTCAAATTTAGATTTCTTTTTAATGAATGTCCACTAATTATATCCATCCAGATCTTTTCATTTTTATGAAAAAATGAGCACCTGCTTCAGCCTTCACATTGAATTCTAAACAAATTACCTGGTTGCTAATCCAACTCCTGGAGCTGGTAGGAAGGGTGTAGCAGCAGCAGGACCAGTTGGGACAGTCAGTTTAAAATCGGGAAAGGTAACCAGGATACTAAGGAGTGTGAGCTTTCCCTTCCTCTGGCTTTAAACAAATATTGACTAGAGCTTAAAGCAGAGGCAAATGGGCGTTCAGGTATACTGAATGACATGTTGGATGGGCTTTCAAATGTCTCTCTTGTAAGATGATGCCTCAACGTTTTTTGAGATGATTAAGAGTGAAGAGAATTGGCCAAGGAAACAAAAATAATGTTAAGGGAATAATCTGCAGGGGGATCCAAAGATATTAAATATATGTACTGAATATCGAACTGCAGTTTGGGCATAAATGGTGCTTTTTTGGACAACATATTCAGATCTATATGCCACTTCTATTTTTTATTTGTATGACATGGGGCGTGATTTATTTAGACAAAGTGATTATTGGTGAGTTATTTGGTATTGTTTCGTATATACTCGAGAAATCATTGGCTCATATGTACACAGATCAAATGTTTGAATTGTTTGAACCTAGTCTTTAGTAGAACATTTTCTTTTTCATTAAATTGATTAAGCAGACAATTTAATAAACAGTTGGTCAATAGTTAAATTGGTCAGGGATTGTAATCTGGGTGTATTATGCGTTTTGGCACTGTATGTTACACTGGATGTCATTGTCATTCTTCTAGTAGATGAAAAAGATGCAGCATCAGCATTGCTTTCAAATAAATGTATCCGTTTGAACTGGGATTATAAAATGGCAAATTACTCTTCAGTAAAGTAGATTGAGAATAACTTTATCAATTTATTGTCTGAAATCCAAGAGCTGGACAAAAGGCAAACACAATTGTTAATTTGAATGACACAAAAAACACTGAAAGGAAGATGTACTCTTAAACATAAGGAACCATACATATAATAAATTCTAAAAGTGCATTGTCTGAATGCTGCATTATAGCATCCTAATAACAGATGGCCCATATCAGATGTCTGGTGTGTGTGTGTGTGTGCGTGTGCGTGCGTGTGTGTGTGTGTGTGTGTGTGTGTGTGTGTGTGTGTGTGTGTGTGTGTGTGTGTGTGTGTGTGTGTGTGTGTGTGTGTGGTTAATGTTTAGTTAATGATTAACATAACCTCCCATTAAGCACATCTCTCTGCTCCCCGGTGCTCGCCTGCAGCCTCAGTTAATGACGTAGGGGATGGACAGTAATGAATAGGCCCCCAGTGGAAAATACATGCCGTCAACATGAATGTGCCAAAGGGAAAATGATTAGCAAAAAAGCACCAAAGGGAGATATGGAGATAATCATCCCTATTGTTGTAAATGTCAACCTTTCCATACTATAGGATATCATCCAGGGGCAGTTCAAACAGGCACATAAAGGCAAGGCTTAAAAATAAACAGTGAATGACCCTCGCTTGCACACCAGTCAGTTATAGCTTTATCAATCGTGATAATGAACCGCTGTCTCATTTGCAGTCTTATAATTGAGCTGAACAGACAGGTGTGTCTGTTAAAAGCAAACAGGTTTTACATCAACATTTGGAGTGATGTGAGAGTGGGATTCATAATGTTTCCTTTAACTTTTCAGTAAAACTAGAGTTGGATTAAATTGGAAGTTTTTATCTATGAACATCCTGCCTTGATAACCTGAATCTGTGATTCAGTCAACCGAATTCACCCTGCTGTAACCTTCCCGATGTTTTTCTCTGCTTGACACCTATTCAAAAATAATTTTTACATGTCTGCTCAAATGAGTCAGGAAATTACTTTTTCAGCAGTTTTTTTTCTTTCTTTCTTTTCAAATCACCTCTGGATTGTGACTCCAGTAGTCAGGCAACACGTTGTCCAAGGCTGACATGCTTTCTTTAGAGCATTGCCTGTTGCCACCTGTATGCAAATAAGGCAATCTATTCAGTGAAATTTGCTGTACACCTGGTGCTTCAGTTACAGGAACTATGCTGTTACCAAGTTGTCTCAGATAGAGCAATGGTTTTGACTTCATGGCTGATGTGTTGTCTTAGAAATGTCATGTATTTTTTAAGATTTAAAGACTTTCATTACTGTAATTTGGTTCACTTGTGCTGCAGCCTGACAGGTCTTACCCAGTTGGTGCCGTCAAACCCCATTAAAACAAACTTTAAAACAACCCCACCAAAACTAACACTGTTGTTTGTTTGAACTGAAGCTTGACAGTGTTGACAACAGTAATGCTCCCATCACGAAAAACAAACTTTGTGTCTTTTCCAGTTGCCAACCCATACCTGCATAACGCGAGCCGAACGAACAAAACTTCATCTTCAGGTATTGTACGTGAGGCTCAACGTGAAGCAAATACAGACATGAAAAAGTCACAAAAGTCATCAGTGTGAAGATGATCCATAGAGAGAAAGGTAGTGCGCGTGTAACAGCTGGCTCTTCTCTTGTCAGGTTACCTTTGGAGGAAGATTTGGGAGAAGTTAGAACACCGAGCATATGTACACCCTTGAAAGAATGGATACTCTGACGGAAATAAGAAACAAATGAAAAGCCTACCTTTAGAAGAAGCAGAGCGATGGAGGCCAAAAAGTGCAAGTTTGATCAGGTTTGGGTCACCTTTTACTTGCACTGAATGTGTGGGTTAAAACAGGTAGACACCTTTTATACCTCTACATGCTCTCTCTCTCTCCCTCTCCCTCTCTCTTCCCACCCCTCATGGATGAAAACGACAGAGAGGATCCTCAGGGCACACACAGACACCTGTCGCATGGTGCATTGCTCTTATCCAATATTGACATAAAGGGGGAGGGGTGCGTTTGTGTGTGTGTGTGTGTGTGTGTAATGCATTATTCTTACCAACCCTTTCCTCCATCCAAAGCACCCTCCCTCCCTCCTCCTCTGTGCCAGGCAACGTGTCTGACCTTTGTGCCTGCGTTGATCTGTAAAGAGGCGCATTGTAACGTCGCTACCTGCCGACTCAATTCGTCCTATTCAGCGCCTGGTCGGGCCTCATTTCCATGTCATATGCCTTGCAAATTACTTTCTGCTGATGGCTGGCTCATCTTGCCTGACAACTTTTGGGTAAAAAAGCTCACTGGGGAATCTTCCAGGTGTTGTGAAAAGAAAATGCTTGGGGTTCAAACAGCCAGTAAGGAGGAAATCCCACCCTGAGACTAAAATGAGTTTTTGGAGTTGGTCCATTAGTGCTTGACTGTGTGCTAACTTTAGCTGCCTGGCCTTTAAATAAGAACATCGTAAAATCTGGATATTTCTGAGTGATTTGATGGCTGGTTAACTCAGTATGCATGAATGTATAGATCATAGAGAGAAAGAGAGAGAAATTATGTTCCTTACAGTATGAACTACTATAGGGAGCCAATCAGAGATGTTGTTACTGCTCTGTGGGTTGAACCTCTTTGGTTGAAAACGTCAGCATTGGTTTTGAGACGGGTTTAAGTGTGATGCAACGTATGCAAATCCGACCTGATGTTTACACGTTTTCAGACAGTGGCAGCTCTAATTCTGTTAGTTGCTCGCTAACGCTTTTTTCTCTTGGATCCTTTTTTTTTTAATCCATAAATTCAAGTTACACAAACGGCAAATATCCTTTACAGACATGTTTACTTTCTGAGCTTATCCTCGGTGCTTTGTTCATACGTCATACGCTTTGCTGATCTGATTGGTTAATTTGGCCCTATAGACAGATGATTTGTCCAGCAACCAGTATTTTCGCCCCATCCCAAAAGATTTCCAAGCGAGAGTTCCCGGAAGGCTATGCTGAGCAAATGTGAATCATGCAAATCAATCCATCTGGCGGAGTCAGGTTAGAGCTTTGGCAAGTCTGAAAGATGACCCTGATGATGAAGTTAGGCTTAAGACATTAAAATGGGTGGAGTTTGAAAGATGAGAACTTTTAAGAGGCAGGGGATGTCTTCAAGTCAATCCAGTCACATGCTGCAGGATTCAATTTTGACAAATGCTAAGGACTAGGGATATCTCAGCCCCTTATTTAAAAGTCTAATATGTCTTTTGTCGTTGATGTGTAAACACCATAGACTGTAAAAAAATAGTGGATGCAGCTACTGTGACATCACCCATTGGTTTATGAACTACTGTTTTAAAGCCAGGAGATTGGAATCTGGTCATCGCCATTTCGGAGCCAGAAGACAGGGCACTGGGAGGAGTGCTACGCAAGTTAAGTTTGAATGGCACTGCACTAAGAGCCTATCCACAGGAAGACGCGTTTTCCTGTAATAGCACAACTTTAATATCGCTTCGGTCAACCTTCCAACACTCCGTGTTATTGGAGCCTGAAAACAGTATCTTTTGAAACTGGGTCCTAGATTGGGGAAGATTTGAAACGCCCCCTGTGGCGTTGTCGCCTTGAAGGCGAAACCGCATACTTTAAGCGATGCCGTTATCGCCCCACCTCCGAGCTCTAACCCCCCTGGCAACAGTGCTGCTGCGGTGAGAGAGACATGGATCCATGGACTGCATACTGAACTGTACTCTGAGCGACATGCATGGGAATGAATTAGGCCTACCATATATTTCTCCCTTTTCCCTGATGGTCTGAATAAGTCGCTAAATTGGTCGCTGGTAGCTTTTTATAAATAAAGTTGCTATGAAGGTCTGCAAAGTCGCTAAATCTAGAGAGACAGTGCCCGTCTGTGAGTGCTTTGGGACGGGGAAGGGGCTCGTTGAGGACACTAACTAGAGTGATATATAAACCTGTAGGGATCATAGCAAATAGGGTTTCTGAGACTTCTGATCCACATTGACAGCATTATTAGCAATTGCTTTACACTGGAATTCTCTTCTTGTTCACAGTCAAGCCAAAAAGATTTTTTTTTCATTCAGAATTCAAAGCTTAGTAAACTCTTTCCTGATATTAACTTAGTATTATTTTATAGAGCCTTATATAGAGTTATATGGGTCAACAAAGTGCTTCCAATTGTCCCTGTAAAATAAGAAGGGGAAAACTTACATGGTATCTTGATTGTTGGTACATTATGCATAGCCTCATTAGTATAGAAGTGATGTTTTTTTCAATAGGCTTTCAATAGCATCTCACTTTTTTCCACCTCAATGATGCATACATTTAAAATACAAATAACACAACAGTATAGTATTATGACAGTCAGTACATATAGCCTATGTTCAGCAGACTAGAGGAGCAATATTAAACAGTACACTTGAAAAAGTTTTTCAACTTGATTTATTGAAGTATTCTGTCACTTTACAAAATAAATGCATTTATTCTTTTACTCATAATAGGAAGGTACATGGAGGGGCAAAACCCAATAAGGTCTCTGTTCGATAAGACAATTTATATTTGAGGATACCATCAGGAAAACCATGAAGCCATTTCACTGCATGCAGGCCTAGTAGTAACAGCACAACTGTCATGGCTCAAGGACACCATTTACAGAAAGACTTAGGTCTACGTTTAAAGGGAGGTGTCACAAACTGGAGGTTATTATCTCTTGACTAAACTAAACTTGTTTATCAACTCTCTTTCTGGAGACGGATAAACCATTGAGAACTGGGATCACGTCACATTGTAGCTGCTCTTATATCGTAAAAAAAGAAATTACCTCATCTCGATATTTGGTATTTTAAGTAAAGCAATATGGACGGCAGACATTGGACCTTATCAAGACAGTTGTCAACTAACCCAGCTGCATTTAGCATTCTCTCATCGTGTAATTAAAATGATCTCAGGGGCTACACACTGACCATCCAAACAAATAAACAACTGCAGCTGTTAATAAATATCAATCAGGCCGAACACTGTTCACATGGTCCTTTTAAGGGCATTGCAATCAATGAGGCAATGCTTTTGTAGTTGATCTCAGAAATTCATCAAGTTAATAAAGTGTTACCTTTAAAAAAGTAGCATAGTCAAGTCTGCACCGCAGTCAAAACATTAATGGAAAAACACAGCGCCCATTCCTCAAGTGTGAGTGACCAACGGTTTCATTTACTATTGAATGAACCAATCGTACATTGAAGTTTAAGAATCAACTTAATTATGATATTTAAAGAAGCTGGAGTTCAACATTAATTTGTTAGCTTTTGGAGTCAAAGAGTGCATCTTGTTTCGTTGGACAGATGTGTGCTGGAAAATTCCCTGAATTACAACCTAAATATTACACAACTACTAAAAAGTATTAGCCACACCCACTCTTATTTGTAGAATATTGGTTTGGTATTTCAGCAATCAAAAGGAAGCATACACAGGCATTTGGGTTTGTGACAAAGAAAAGCTCCAGCCTGACTTGAAGGAAAGTCATCCTTTCAAGGGAATGACACCTGGAATTCCTGCATTAAAAAACAAATTATCAGGGGACTCAGGAGTCAACTATTACAACTATTCTAGAACTACAACTATTCTAGGCAGTCAACATCCTATCTCCATAATCTTAAAAAGAAAAACTGAAACCTTTTCCCAAATCTGTTTAAACCTGTTCAGAAGTACCTTACTATCTCAACTTTAGGTCAAGTTGTGCAGTTTATTAATCGGAGGGAATCAGAAGAACACAGTTAAAGCAGCGTATTAATAGGACAGGATAAACAGTAAAGTGTCTGGTTCACCTGATACCTCCTGCAAATGTCTGCATCGTTTCCATGTATAAAACTATGTGCACACTGGTGTTCCTTGAAAATGTACTTAAAGGTTATCTGGAGAGGTCCTAGAGAGTTTGAAATTAGACGTAATGATGCACATGTTAATCCTGAGCTCCTATTGGCCACTCTTGCCCAGTCTTTTTGTGTAAGCCTCCCAGCCTGCCTTTTTGTATAATTCAACAGCTTTCAGCCTATCAGGGGCCTCCAGGATACCCCGGCCGACGATGATGACATCGGAGCCTTTGTTGCAGAGGACTTCCTCTGGGGTGGTGTACTGCTGGCCCAACCCATCACCTGTAAGAGAGGGAGACACGGGGAGGGGTTGGAGCATTGGGTGAGGAGAAGAGAGAGAGATTGTTGAGGAATATGAGGAGGACTAATGATAGCAGGCCCAGCTCTCATTTATTGTGCTATAGCTCCTCCTTGTGTTAAGTTAGTCACAACACCAAAAAGAAAGCAGAGTGGAGCTTTGCAAGTTATTTACACCTTTTTTCCTGTCTATAGAATACCCAGAATAAGGCGGGTCTATCTTGCCAAAACGCCCCTAATTTGCATGCAAGTTGCTCGAGAGGCCATTTGAGCAGCCATTTGTTGGCCCTGTGGGAGAACAGGGCCGTTTTTCTCCCCTGAGAGAAGCCCAGTAGCTGATGTAGCTCTCAGCGGGATGTGACGTGTGGTAGTACAGACGCCGAGACAACACTTATATACTTAGATACTTTTATCCAGTGGTGTAGTAGAAAGCAGCGCAGAAAATGATCTGTGCACGCCCATCTTTGCACAGGCTTGGTAAAATGAGTGCTGCAGCGACCGGGTTGGATTCTGACCTGTGGTCATTTTCACACACAAACACATACACACACACCATACTGCAGGCGGGATGCAAGTCTGTCTGTCAACAAACACTTTTACAGCGCCTCAAATTTTAAGATGGAATGTTTTCTTTCATGTTACTTGTAAATAAGTTGGAGTTGTAAATAAACCGGGCCACCTTAAATCAAACTGCAACTATTCTGTATTTCTCACTTTGAGAAAGAGCGGCGCGCCACTTTAACACTGATCACCAGCGATCTTAAACCCATTCAGAGTGATACGTCTCCTCCGGAGTGTCGAAAATTCCTTTTTTTTTTTTAAATGGAAACACGGCGAGTGAATGGCCATTTCAGAGGGCGTGCCCTGAAACTTTCCGAGCGGCCACATTTTACCTTAATGGAAACACGCCTTATGTTCAAGGCATCAAAGATAAATCCCCTACAGGAAAATAAAAAATAATAGTTCTTACGGAACTTAATAAGTTGTGCCAGGCATTGTCCTAATATTGGGGACATAGTACCCCAAAATAAGGGCAAAGATAAAAATAAAAATACACTATGTGGTGGAGTAGAGCAAAACAAAGTGTGTCACCTATGGGTCACATGAGGTTCAATTTAGTTGTAGTGGTGTATTTTTGATAGTAGACATATACACCCCTTTAGTTGACACACAGCTGGTACACCAGAGACTACATTAAAAACAAAATGCATAGAAAAACTCCCACGATTCATGAACATCACAGATCAATAATATTTTAGTTTTAGTATGTATGTATGTATACGGGTTGAAATGGTTCGGAAACAGAGACTAAAGTCTGCATCATTGTTATGTGCTTCACAGACACATGCATGGATTGCAGTTAATGTCCATGGGCACCGGAATTTATCTGTCAATTGGGTGGTTGGGTTCATCAAAAAAATAACATTCTGATTCCCAGTGGATAGGTGGTGGGTGGTTGAAATAATACAGCATTAAGGAAATTATGAATTACATTCTAAACATATGGCGGAGAGCAGAGCTGCCTGCCTATTACGCACCAGGTGCAGCAGCTTTCAGTGATACTTTTAGAGGCTCTATGTTTAGTTCTGCATACAATGCACAGAGCACTGCGCGTAACAGAACGCTGATGTGGAGATAAACGGTGAACGTTCACATTAACAGATGAATGGTGTTTAACTTCCTTCCTTTTCTCCTCACTTTAACCAGAAGTTGTTCTGTTCTGTTCTGCCATCTTGAAGGCTGTCCACACAAGTCTTTTAAAGACTTATGTGTCTTTCTAACTTGACTTGATTCTCTGAAGTTCCTATGTGTGGAAGCGCAAATGGCAAATAAACTGCTTGAATCTTGCGAGGAGCAAGAATCTTGGAGGGATCCCCGAGGAGCTATGAGCGAGGATACACAAGGGCAGGCTTCACTGAGGTCTTTTACAGGCTGACACACCCCTTATTGGATATCAGTTATGTTATTGACTGATCTGATAGATCACAACATCACTGGAGCTTCATACCGGAGTGAAGAAAACAACTGATTCGACTCTATTCATGATCCATTATTTCTACCATTTACTTTTATTATGTATATAATTAAAGTCAGAGAGAGTAGGAGAATCTCTGTCAGCAAGAAACACTTTTACATGATTTATTTCCATTTAGTCACACCCTGATCATTCCTGATTTCCTGGTTTTAGATTAGAGTTACATATTTCAAGTTTTCCCCAGTGCTCTTTAATGTTCTTTCAAAATCAACCAAATACAAAGAATTGTCAAATGTAAGTCATCAAAATGAAGTGAAATTTACCTCCAGCTTGCATCTGCACCCCAGGGGTCATGTGGACAAACTCTGGCCTCTTGGTGATCTGGGAGCCACAGATAAACCCAATCACAAAGTCTGAGTGCTCCTCAGCCATCTTCAGCTGTAAAGAGAGCAGAGATAAAAAACTGTAAACTGGTAAACCTGAATGATGGACTACATATCTGACTAAATGCAGAGTCATGCTTACCACAGCCTTTGTGTATTCACCAGTAGCAAGTGACCCCTGGGAGCTCATCTGTGCGATGAGCAAACAACCTCGGCCCAAAGGTTTCCCTACAGCACTCAGGCCCTTCACCACCCCGGGCCCCGGCACCGCATGGGCATTCACTATGTGTGACCAAGATGAGATCTGGTACAAACCACCTGGAAAATGGATTAAGACACTTCAATTTTTAACAACACACCATTTTAATGAGACATTTTGAAGACAGACAAGCCAAAATTATTTTAATTTAAATCCTCTTACCTTCATACTGATGCTTGACTGTGTTCCCAATGTCAGCAAACTTGCGATCTTCAAAGACGAGGAAGTTGTGTTTCTCAGCCAAAGCCTGCAGTTTCTGGCTGAAGGCTGCTGTGTAATCCTGTTAGCAGACACAAGAACAGCATTGGATTATTTGTCCTGGCAATATTCCTATTGTAAAATATGGGATAGGTTTCGCTCAGACCTTTAGGATGTCTACGTGGGTCTTCAGCATGCAGATGTTGGGACCAAGAGAGTCAGCCAGCTGAAGAAGCTCCTCGCTGCTCGTCACGTCGGCGGACACACAAAGGTTGGACTGCTTCTCCTCCATGGTCTTCAGCAGCTTTGATGCTAGAGGGTGAACGTCTGCACACAAGAGGAGGGACATTACAAAATGGAATATTTGCTAATTAACTCTCTGAGGTTGATGGACTTGCTGCCGCATTTCACTGTCTTATATCTTGAATATATGAAGTATAAAAACATAAGTTTGTAATACTCATTTTTTTCATTAGCACACATCTCATGAAGCAAGATATGTAGTATGAAGTAATCTTTGAGTAATCTTTCAGTCTCTCGATGGTGAAAATAATGACGACCAACACTTTTTCCTCAAAAAACAGTATTGACATTTATTTTCCATTTATCTACTATTTTGTTCACATTACACTACTTTTGTCGACCTAAGACTTTGGTAAACTCATTTCAAACACCCAAACAGCTCATCCGCATGAGTAAAGGTATGTTTTCATAAGAGATATGAAGAATTTCAAAAAATGGAATCCAATTTTTCTGCTTTTGGCCAAGTAATGTCTTCACACATTGCTCTAGGACACATTATGCCATCACTATACAGAAAGCCGAGTTTGTTCTGAACATTTCCATATCAAACACTTTGGTGTTATTTTATATGCAAGTACTCTTAAAAGGGGAGTTTAAGAAAGTATGCAAAAATCGAGAAAATAGCCTTAAGACCTCAAGATGACACCACCTCTGAACAAAATTACGAATAAATTTAAAAATCAAATAATGGGGCAAAGAGAGTGTAAAGTTGTTGGTTTTAAAGTTGGATGTAACCTTGCACGGATAAATTGTCAATTCACACTTTGCCAGGTCCCGCCTCCCTTAGTAACTGCTGCTAGGCCTGTCAAGCTTTTGCACCGGTATGTCAATAGGGCGTTTTCAACGATATCAGTGAAAGATCTTCTAAAGTAAATAAGGGCGCACTCAGACTTGTCCCAGATGATCCTTGCCATGCGTTAGCGTGATTGTCCCCACCTCCCCCGCGAGCCAGGCCTGCTTGCACTCACATTACCTCCAAAGATCCGGGCCCTCGCAAGATTGTTTCTTGCTTATACATCCTCAAACCTCTGAGTTTTTGTTCTGTCCAACAGTTTTTGAATATTTTAATTTGTCTAAATCTGCAGCAAACATTCCACCTCCACATCAGACTGCCTCGAACCCTTCGGCAACATTTTTTTTTAAATGTCCATCGCGGGAAACAGTCATATATAAATAAGACTCAGGACCGCCACCAACGCTCGTGCTCACATGTGCGCTTGGGCACGGTACGAACGGTAAGTGTGAGTAGACCCGAACAGTACATTTCTGGAATAACAGTTGTGAAAGATAGAAGTAGAACGAAACGACCACAAATTGCATTTGAGAGCTACGTTCACAATATAACCATAATTTGTCAGTGAGAATTGTGAAAGAAGGAGACGTTAAAATGTATCTTTTTATTTTAAGCTAACATTTAGCTATGCCTGTGCCTGAAACTTCTCGCCGTAAGCCGTTAGCAATATGTGCTGAGATTAGCTTCAGTCCAACAAGCCAGTGAGCTAGTGTATGTGAAACGTAGGATTGGCCAGTGGCTGTTAGACGGAGGGGCTTAGCGAAGGGTGAATTATAATAACATTACTACAGGAGTGCTGACCATTTGACTAACTTGGAAGGCTACATACTTGGTAGTTTGGCTCTGTCTGCGTAGCTCAGCTCCATGTTCTGCTCAACACATTGCTTCTTGGTAGCAGGAACACCATTACCGTTATTGTCCTTGGGGCTGAAAGAGGCATGTTGCAAATGTTACTTTACATGTTAAGTATGCGATAAAAAAAACACTAACTTTCCAATTATGCTGGCTATCTGAGGGGGGAAAACCGTGCGACTGTACCTGAAGGTGTTGTTATCCAGGAGAAACTCGCGAACGCTCTTGGCGGTTTGGGCATCGATGTGTTCTGCTGCCAACAGCACGTTCAGCAGCTTGAATATGGAGATGACGGGATGGAGCTTGATTCCCTGAGACGCCAACATCTCAACACCGCCTTGCTCTCTGTCCATTAGTACTATGGCATCTGTCACCTTGACTCAATAAAATATTCCAGGTTTCAGAATTGTGTTGCCTATTGGTAACATGCTTAAAGTACTTGATGTGCTTCTATAACTTTTACTGCGATCATTCAAACAAATGGCATCTGTGCTATGTCATCTTTTCTGCTGTTTTTGACACCGCACCTGTAGTCCCCCTTCGTAGAGCACTTCAGCAGTTTCCAGAATGCTGCTTCCACTGGTTACCGTGTCCTCGATGATCAGACACGTATCCCCCTTACGAAATGAGCCCTCCACCAGACGCTTGGTTCCTAAAAGGGTTACATAAAGTCTTATCAGTCCATATTCTGGACAAACTAAAAGTTATTGCATCACTTTAACCCGATTCGAGGCTTTGGCAAAGTCATATTCCAGTGGAGCAAAGGTTTCTGCTGATTCACAAGAATACTGGTGGGAGTAATAGAGTGAGACACTTCACTTTCAGCAATTAAATTATTTTCTAGAATAGTCTTGTCAGCTTTGTAGGACCCCAAGATATCTATGGGATAGACAGGCCAATGTCCACCGTTTGTTAAAAGTAACAAAGCAATGATCTCAAGCCAGTTGAGACTTTTTTTAAAGGTAATTTAGCTCACAATTAAACAATTCTGATATCTGAAACCTGTGTTTTCTATGGAAATCTAAACTTTTAATCATGAAGGTATAAGTCAAGTCATGTAAGTGTATAAGTTGGTGTTTGTTTTTGAAAGCTTGAAAGAGTCGTGGCATTAGTGACCATTTAACCCATATGGAGCAGTGGAGCAGCAGCTCCATAATCATAGTCCTATCATAATGGGTGAAAATCAAATTATGAATCTTGTCAAATGTAAAAAAAAAACAGATACATTTACTTTGTAATGAGCTTAGGTTTTGATACACATCACTATCTAGAGATTAAAGTGCTAGAAAATGGGAAGATTCTGATGAGGAACCATCCATCCTTTCCATAACAAATATGATTCTTGTGGTTTCCTACGGTTTAGGAACAAATCCAACGTTGATGCTTTTAAACACTTGGTAGATAAAGCTTGCCTAGCCTTCCAGCCACCCACCATAGTCCTTGGCCTCCTTTCGTCTGATGAGCATGGGCAGTTCATGTCTGGAACAGATGATTGTGGCCAAAGGCAAGGCTGTATATGGAACCCCACACACTGAGTCAAATTGTAGGCCCTCTTCTTGCACTCGCTGGTAGATGAGACTTGACACCTGCAAATAAAACAGGAAAGATTCTAATGTTACAGTTTTGGCACATGGAAGTCCTCAACATCACATGTACCAACATGTGTCTACCATGCTTACAAGGTTGGATGCCTTTAATCTACTTTACCTGATTATGTTCAAGGGTCCCACATGTTAAAAAAGTGAGATTGCCTTATTTTATTATTTTAAAGCAGTTTGAGGTACTATAAAATGTATAAATGTATGTAACTTAATGCTCAATCAACAGAAAAAAGCACACAGCCCGTATTCAGAAACTGTGCATTTAAACATGCCGTCAGGACTTCTGTAAGATTGTGATGTCACAACTATACTATATGAAGGTGCCGTTTTAATAATTCTCTGTCTGCAGCTCTTTTTTCTACAGGTATGTCTATGGGAAGACCCAGAAAGGCTGACCAATCAGAGCAGACAGGGCTTTTTCAGAAGGGGGACTTAAAGAGACAGGCCTGAAATGGAGTGTTTTATACAGAGAGTGAATGCAGGTATATTCAGACATACAGTATTAGAAAAATAGTGTTTTTTTTAAAACATTAGCCTTCAGCATGTAAGCGTGTTCTAGCAGAAACACATAATTAGAGATGCACCGATCGGCTCAGATAACAACTAATTAGCTGGAGCCATTTCTTTTGTATTAATGTCATACACAGCAACAGTTACAGTGATCTAGTCACTTCAGTTCTATGTTTGCAACACCAAATAGGGTTTTATATTTTCTTTAAAATATCTGTTTGCAGTGCACTTTACATGACAGTGTTATTTATTTTTGCTGCTAATGTACACTTTGTTAATTCATAATATTGAGTACATTATATCTGTGTTCATTTGTTACCTTTTTTACCATTTTTTTAACAAGGCTAAAGGTTTATGTCAAGCCTGATGCCTTCGCTCACATGGACAGGTATACGCTTCATTCATGCATCAGTGGTATCGGGTATATGCCGATATGCTCAGCCCAGGTATCGGTGTCTGATTTGATCGGTGCATCTCTACACAAAATACAAGTAGTATCCTGAAACTGAGCATAATATGGGACCTTTGAAGTCCGGCATAGTAACTGTGACCCACAACACGAGGACACTTACACTTAAGCTTGACCATAACAGCATTCAGTCGTTTGGATAGCGCAGTTATGTGATGTGCCACAGTTGTTCCTTCCTATCACATATATGTTATAGTCCATCACGCCGTGCAGCGGGATGGGCTACACGTGTTTCTCATACCTGATTCATGAGCGCGGGGTGGGACACGAGCACCCTGAGGTCGATGTAAATGGGTGTCAGCATGCCGCTCTTCAGCTTGTACTCTCCAAACTTCACCGCGTTCACATCGTGGAGCTTCAGGATTAAAGCGTCAACGGAGACGTTCTCCATTTTGTCGATATTCAGGAGATTTAACAGGAGTTTTCCCGAACTTCTACCCCACTCTTCTTTGCTTCCTCCACAGTCAGAGGCACTTCCGCTCTAATCTTTTTTTCAGAATAAAAGCGTCACCCCTTTTTTGATGGTCAGTATTTCGACCATCGACATACTGTTTATGCTCCAGTGGCATGTAATATTCACAATATTGGGTCAAACTGATTACATGATGGATATTTAGCGTTTCAGCCGCGTAAGCAGAAACATATGTTATATTTTTCACACTTGTATTCTAAGCTTTAGTGCACGAATAGACCGAGATGAAAATTATTCTCGACGACTTCCCGTAATTTTATTCTGAAGGAAATATGCTTTAACCGGAAATCCAGGCATAACCTTTTTTTATAATAGTAACAAATGGCAGCATAGTGCAAGCATGTTGCATTATGTTACGTTTTTATAAATATAAAATATATATAATTAGAAATATGTCTATGCTTGCATTCCACGCACGACTCCGCAAAGGAATATGGTTCCGGTGTAGGACTTGTCTTGCTTTTCACAATAAAAGAGAAGACCTTCCGTCAAGAGGTCGTGGACTGGAAAACGGGCTCAAATTCTTTATTTATGTAGACCCTATCGTATAAACCAAACTTATGTCTAGTTTTAAAATAATATTTTATTCGTTTACACAACTCAGACTTTAAAAAAGCCTAACCTGAGTCATGGTACACAAAAGTATGTGTATCATTTCTTACCTGAATAACCCCAGCAAAAAATCTGATGACACATTTGGTTAGTATTTTTTCAGTTTATTAAAAAGATTCAGTCCACAGTAGTTCAGATTTTGGCACCAACAATATAAAAAACAAGTTAATCAAAAATAAAGTGTACACCCCAAAAAAGCATTGAACAAAATGCCTGAATAAAAAGGGATAAATAAAAGCAATGATAAAACAAAACAAAAAATAATACAAACATTTATGTAATTAAAATGCATTTCACTTGGAAATAATGGTGAATTTTACAATACATCTTTGAACTAACAGTTTCACTTTTGGTCGGTCAGCTTTTGCTTTATAGATGTCATAGGTGCCTATGATATACCTTATGTAGCCTACTTTAAAAATACCCACATAATAGAACACAGAATCACATCTACATGGTGACTTCAGGAGCCTATACTGTAATAATAGCAATGCAACATTTTTTTTATTACCAGCTCAAAAGTAACAGTGCTTATCTTTTAAGGAAAGTTTGTTGCTTTCAAATTTTGTGATCTAAAGAGAAATCCTAGGGACCAGTTGCTCCGCTCATCAATAAAAAGTATAAAGACGGACAGGACACATGCAGTACACAATCCCCTTCATCCTAAAGAATGCTGATTCAAGTTAGTAAAAACCCTCAGCAATTTTGTTTAAATTAGACTGTGACCATTGTGTCTATCTACGTCAGTCAAGCGGAGAAAGGAGCTGTAAAAGTTTTGGGCAACAATGGGAACACTGCATGGTTAAATGTAATTCCTTTGTAATAAACTCACACTCTCCTGATTTGTTAATGCATTTTATCATTACCTAAATATTTTCTGAATATACATTAGTCACAGTGAGACTCAAAATCATGGGGAATGTAACACACGTGGTTACAATTATTATCAGGGAACATATTTATATAAAATCAGACACATATGGAGTGGTTTGTTTTGTCTTAGTCAAAGGAAGAGAATTGCCATGGAATGTTCGGAAATACTTAAAAATGGGTCCCAAAGCAACAGTAATATACACTGAAATACTGCATCTGGTGTGTGTGAGTGTGTCAACAGTGTGTTTGGGGTAGGCAGGTTTGAGGTGATAAAGCAGCAGGATTTGTGCTCTGATAGATCAAAAATCATTATATGAAAGAAATCCTTGTTCCTACTGAACAAGAAAGGATCACAACCAACGTAAAAGGTTGGACAGATCTTTGTAAAGGCACAGAGGCTGGTGTAGAAAAGTCTTGGCAAGGCACTTAAATCTGGTGAGGGGGAAACCTTTAAGGCACAAATGTGATTGAAGTCTTATTTTAGTGAAAACAAGAGAAGGCTTCCTTCTTGAAGTGGTAGCAACGCTGTGTTGGGTCTCACTTCTTCATCCTCCTTTACTCATACTCCCCTCTTCTCTAATCTGAGGGGGTATGGATGTCCGCGAGCAGCTCCGGCCTCAAGCATTCAATTGGACACTGGATGTTCTGGAGCAGAGAAAGGCAGAGATGTTGGGATCTATTAGTTTTGGATAGATTTATAAAAACATCCTTTAAATCAATGAGAAAAAACAGATCACAAAAACCCTGCTGAATATAATACTTGAATTGTGGAAACAAATGAAACAAAGTCCTATTAAATTCAAGTTTGTTACCTGTAGGTTATATATACAGCTTGTTGATATTAGGGATGCAAAACCGTACCGTAAAAGGACAAACTATATCCAAGAGATGCAAAACCTTTGTTCACTCCACAAACCAGAAACAAAAAAAAGGTTCCTTCCCTGCCTTTATTACTAATCTTTTAATTGAAAACGTTATTTTCGTAATGAGGGAGAAACACTAATAATATAATTCATATATTGTAAAATATCTGGATGAAAGGCAATAACAATATATTTACATAATAATAATAATAATTGTCTGTAATGTGCAAACAAAACAAACCAAGGGCGCACTCACAGTGTCCGTCCGTACCGTGCACCGTGCTTTAAGGTACTTGCCCCCCCCCACCCTCTCCCCCCGCGGCCCAGGCCTGTTTGTACTCACACTACCTGGGCCTCGCACGAATCCTTCTTGCTGCCTATATGTCATGACGCCGTAAACACGTCACACGCATTGATTGACGTCATCGCGATGCATTGCTTTGTTTACAAATCTTTCCATAGACCTTTGAGTTTTTGTGCGTCTTGTCCGACTGTTTTTGAATTTTTTCATCCAACCAAATCTGTAAACACTCCACCTCCGCATCACACCAACGTGAACCTTTCGCCGCCATTGTTTTAAATGTCCACGCATGGTCCGTCCTTCTTTTTTCTATGTCCGAACAGGTGCACATAAAATGACGTCAGAACCGCCGTAGGCCTCGTGCTCGTACATGTGCGCACGCTCGTGCTCTTACACGTGCAAACGTGCTTTACGAAAGCCCACCTCTCCCAAACGGTCCGTGGCCGGCAAACGGTCCGTGGCCGGCAAATGTGCCGCTACTGGTCAAACGAACTAGACTTTAGCCGTGCAACGTGCTTGGGCACGGTACGGATGGACAGTGTGAGTGCCCGCCAAGACCCAAAAAAACGCAACACAAACCAGACTTTGGGCTTGTTGAACATTTGCACCCCTATGTGGTATTTGTGACTAAATAGTAATATTAATTTTTTTGTTGTTTTATTTTAGAACATAAAATTAGTAAATTAGTAGTAAAACTTATAGACAGACACTTACCAGTTTGCGTAGAGCATTTTCTCTATACCGGTCAAAGACATCTGAATGAACAGGTTGAAGGAGGTCAGCATCCACATCAGTCTGTCCTCCTGGCCTTCTGCAGTTCTCACAACGCCAGCCCTGAAGAGGTGGGAGTGGGGGGCGGTTAATGCATGGAATAAAAAGTACAATGAAGTTCTGATGGTAATGCATTAACTTTATACATGAAGCAGCATTGAGCATGCAAGCATGCATGCATGCACGCACACACGCACGCACGCACGCATGCACGCACGCACGCACGCACGCACGCACGCACACAGTGTTACATACCTGTTGTCCTCCATAGCAGGTACAGGTGCAGATGGCGCCCAGGTATTCCTTCTGCCACTGGTTTCCCACCTGGTACATTTTCCCATCGTCATAACATGTTGACTCATCTGGAGGGTGAGAGTTACAAATTCAAGATAACATTTTTGTTTAATGCGTTCTCGATCAAGATCTATCAACCTTTAACGAATTTCGTCAAAAACACATACCAAGGCATACTATTACTCTGTTACTGTCACTGAACACAACTTATTAGTAGTGTTCAGTGTGACTAAATCCTTTGATCTTTAATCATGCGTACGTGCATGCGTGTCAGTCAGTCTGTACTTACGGGGTTCACATTTGAACTCTCCCTTGCCATTGCCCAGGCAGGTGCAGCTCATCATGTGGCCGTTCTCAGCCTGGCGATCCCACTTCTCGCCGATGCGGTAGTTGTTATTGTTGTCATGACACCACTCTGAAGGATGGAGGAGATGAAGTACAAGAGAGAGACAAAGAAAAGAGAAAGGTAGGGAGAAGAGATATGCATGAGGACGGAATGAGAGCACGGAGAAAGGAGAGAAGTGGGCATGTTAGAGAAGTTCATTGGTTAATGTTCAGAGCAGCCAAATAAAAATTCCAAAGGTCAAACTTTTCCTCTGATGCACAACATTCACAGAAACCGATTTTCACACAGCTAAATTCACAATCTCGGAAAAACGAGCATGAACACATTTAGATTTCAACAACACGTGATCACATCGTTAGACAGTCTGAGTGAGTCTTACTGGTTCACAGTCACATGCATAGACTTTGAACTTATGGCAAATGGATAACAGTTTCTTGTATTGTCATGTTAGCTATATGGACAATACAAGTAACAGAGTCATTCTGCAGTTAGCTTAGCTTAGCTTTCTCCTGTCTGTGCTGTTTTCATAGTTTACAGAGGCAGAGCAGAGAACCAACATGGGCAGACTACAGACAGCAAAGGAATCATCATCTGCATGATGTGTGTACAAAATAGTATCTGAAAATATGTAAATCATTTAATTCATATTGCTAAGACTGCCCATGTCTTCCTGTTGTTGCTGCGCATAGAACTGTGCAATTCTATGGCCATTAAACTGTATCATCATTGTTTAAGGATTTATAAATTCCTCTTGAGTAAATCACATAGAATTATTTGATTTCCGATTCCATGGAGAGTTGCTGGGTGTTTGCAAAGCATGCTGGGATGGGGTTATTAAGCCACTCACTGGATGAATCACACCTAAAATGGCCACTGCCCAGCCCCAGGCAGCGGCACCACAGCTTGAATCCCGTCTCAGACATACGCTCCCACTCTGAGCCCACCTCATGGTATGTCTGTGTGAATGTGTCGTAACACACATCCCTGTTGGTGGTAATGGGGATGTCACCTGGAACTAAGGGATGGAAGATAAATATTAAGAACAGAACCAACTGATGTGGTTTGCCTTGACAGAGACAGGTGACAGACGCAATATCTATCAATCATACACACATTAAAACACTATTAAAAGCATTTATAACGTGTCTCTATAAAACAACTTCAATTCATATTATACAATTAACTAGTCTTTGCATATTATTTGTGTATACTTAGAATGCTCATTAAACTTTAAACATATAACACTTAATTTTGGTACAAGAGAAAAAATCTGAGCACACTTTGTCCGTGTGGACTACTTTACCAGCATTGCCAACTGTAACAACTTCCTCCAAAACCTTCTCTTTAGCCCCGCCTCTCATGGCCTCTACTACGACGTTATAGGAAGCTCCGGATGTCAATCCTATCAGTGTGGCACTGTTGGAGGTGCCAGGAAGACGCATCTATATGGAGGAAGAAAAAGTTAACAAGTGGTCCTTACCTCTCCAGGTATGTGTGTGTGTGTGTGTGTGTGTGTGTGTGTGTGTGTGTGTGTGTGTGTGTGTGTGTGTGTGTGTGTGTGTGTGTGTGTGTGTGTGTGTGTGTGTGTGTGTGTGTGTCTGTATGTGTGTGTGATTGTGTGTGTGTACCTGGAAGCCTCTTTCCTCCAAGTGTGTAATAGGATTACAGGACACCTCATACTCGGAAGTCTGAGGGATGCCAGACCAGGAGATGGTTGTGATTGTCTGCGCTTCTTGGGGGAACTCTGTTTCATTGTCGGGGAAACCGAATGCAAGACCTGGCAAAGGCCCGTCGCTCACCTACAGGATCAAATGCACAGTAAAGATAGAGTATAATGAGCTCATAAAATCACCAAGAATGTTACATAGACTATATAAAAACTAAAGGATCAAGCTTCCGTTTGTGGTCTGTATTTCTGAAAAAGAAAAAAAGTAAATAATCACCATACACTAAAACTAATTATCTATTTATATCATATAAACAAAGACAGCTAAAGTTCTGCATTACAGAACCAATTTAGATCAGCTGAGACTTTTTGATTTAAACCACAGTTGTGTGTTTGTTACAATGCTGAATTCAAGATATTAAAATTGTAAATGATAGTGGATTAATATAACATTTTCACAACAATATTATAACAATATCACACCTTGACTAATGGTACTCTGTTTCCATCAGGGCCTGCTACAGGAATGTAGATCAGAGGTTCTCTGAGAGTCGGTCTCTGGCCTTCTCTGGGTCCACTGAAGGGACCATGAAGTCCATTATTAGGGCCTAAGCTCTGGTACTCTGTATAGATGTGCTGGCCCTGCTGGCCTGGTTGGTTCTGGCCACCGGTACCGGCCAAGTGAACGTGGTTGGTATCAAAACTGGATGCAGAAAAAGAGAGGGATGAGGAAAGAATAAGAACAGGAGATGCCAATGGGGGAAATAATGAATAAAAAGACAGTGGAAAGTTTACCTTTCCCATTTTTATGCTCAATTAATAATTTCAGTATTATTATGCAGGCTCTTACATCTTGTCATCGAAGGGCTCTGGAACATCCAGGATGTCACTGGTGGGTCGGTGAGGAACAGGAAGCTGTGGCAGCTCCGGGACCAATAGCTGATGATCTAGGGCTGGTTCTGATTGGACAAGAGACATATGAATGCTAACTGTTAAAATCAGGCAGGGCAAATCCACTAGCAGAACTTTTAGCATGTAAAAAACACAAGATGGTTTTGTTTCCACTGTGCTCCTTAAACAACAGGAAAGCCATTAACCTGCCCGTCTCTGATAATACAATACACACAAAAAAAACATTTCACGGTCAGTTATTACATTGTTTTTTACATTTTAGCAAAACCAAAACATTGTAAATATTTTGAGGGTAAATGTATCTGGTGGATCTATACAAGCCCACCAGAAGACTGATGTATGGTGAGGTTTATATTTGACCCTAGTATAAGTTATGTTGATAAAGCCCTTTTAGGTGGTGCTAACCAATACTGAAATTTTGCTCTGAATAGTTTGCATTCATCAGCATGGAAGGATATACTGTATGTGACAATCAATATCAAGGGCTATACGTATGATGTAATTCTACAATAGCAGAGAAAGCCAGCAGAGGGCAGCAGAGCATAGCTTTCAAACATTGATAATTGTTAATATGTGGCAATTATTACTTAATACCTGTTACTTTTACAATGCTTTTGCCCACAGAAATAATTAGTGCTGTTATGGCTTAACTTTCTGATGTAGTTAAAAACAAGTCAAAGGGGAAAAGTTTCTGTAAGCGAAGTTGTCCATTACAACAATTATGACAAATAAGCATAAACACAAGATTACCTCACCTAATTAGTGCCATTCTTGGCACAATTTCTTACAATGGGTAATATAAAAAGAGCCCATAATGTCGTATTTTATAGTTTTATGAACACTTTTGTAGGAAGACTTAATAGCAGCTTGTTGTATTATTCTACAGCAGCAGTTGTATGCAATACTAGAATAGCATAATCTAAGCTAAAAGGATGATAGAGATATGTTTTTTTGTCTTTGCAATAAAAATGTCTACTGTCGTGTTTCTCATAAATGACAGCTGAATGTTGAACCGACTTTTGGCATTGTCTCAATGTCTTAAATCTTTTAACATAGGAGCAAGCTTCACTTCAATAAAAGAGAAAAGTAAAGTTAAAGATCCAAAGTTTGCACGGGCCATTCATACTAGCAGGTGGATGATAGGTGTACTTACGGGTTCTGGCTTTGCCCACTAGAGGTGTGCTTCTCAAAGCATTCTGTAGCGCGACAATCCTAATGACGTATTCTGTTCCTGGTTTCAGACCTGTGACCAGATGCACAATGAGTTATGAACATGTGTCAATGTATTTTTTAAATTTGTGTGTGTAGAATAAATCTCATGCTCCACACTCACCACTGACAATGGCGTAGCTCTGGCCTGCGTTGGGCCTAGGGATAACCTCTCGAGGCAAACCTCCGGCCTCCTCGTAGGTGACATAATAACCTGTAACCCCTGGACTGCGTGATGGCTCCCAGGTGAAAGAGATGCTGTTAGGGTTCAGGGAGGTGAAGCGGATACTTGTGGGTGGTATGACCACCGGTTTGGCTGGAAGGGACAAAGAAGTATGTAAATACTCAACTAATGTCATTTTGAGCAAGATGTTTGGATAAACAGCGACAACAACAGTCATACTAACTACATCTAATACTGAAGCATAAAATAACGTCTGCAAATTACCAAAATACTGATTTGTATGTACAGAATTCTCTGTTCAGCATTGAGTAATGGTTTACAAGCTGAAAACTAAAAAAGAGGTTAAAATTTTAAGCTGACTTAATTATGTCATCATAGGACAAAGCTTAATTTTTCTGTATAATTACTAGAATGTATTCAATGTTGATGAAGTCTTCCGTTGTTACAATTATTATAATTCATATATATATATATATATATATATAGTGTAAACACAACATGTCTTTTTTGCCACTATGGCAAAGATGTAACATTGAACACTCAAAGGAATGTATTACTCTTACATGACACTGTCGGATAGAGATGAATGGTTACCTGTGGTGGCAGTGAGGGTGAGAGGTGCACTGCGTCCATTCCCTTTGAGTGTATAGATGTTGATCTTGTAACTGGTTCCCGGCTCCAGACCTGAAGTGAAGATACAGTGACAGATTAGAATTGTGTGCAACTAAGAATCTGGTGTTACGATTTCATTATACAACGCTGGAGATCAAAATTAGATTAAAATGTATTAATACTTGATTTATTCTGAAATGTTGTGTATCCTTGGCGACAAAGTAATGTCTAAGAAACCCACTACAGTTACCAAACTGTGGAAGAGACTAAAGAAGAATGGACCAAGATCAAACCAGAGCAGTGTGAGAAACTAGTGATGTCCTGTGGGCTCAGATGTGCTGAAGTCATTCAAAGCTGTGGCCTCTACACTTCCTATTCTTTTTTTAATCCTATAGACCTAAGAAAATATTTTTTAAATCTTCTCTTCTGACATAGTGGTTACTGTTCTCTAATTTGGCTCACTGTTTTTTTCATAAAATAAAAGTTTTTGTTGAAGTACCTTGTTTATTTAAAAAAAACATGCTAGTAGAGCAGTGATATAGACAGCGGATATTCTATCAAATTCTGAACAATAAAAAATAACAGTATTTCAGAAAAATCAAGTATTAATAATGTTACCTAATTTTTATCTCAACTCCAGTGTATATGCAATTTTAGATCATTCCTACAGTGGTGGGTAAGACCATATCTTTGTGTATGTCAATTCTAGTAGATATATGCATATCTTATCCAAGTACCTGAAATAGTGAATGAGCGTGAGTCAGAACCAATGGTCCTTTGAATGGGTATGTAGCCTGTAGAGGAGATGGTTGGAGTGGCCTCAACCAGGAAGCCAGAGATGGTTTCTGTCTTGGAGCGCCAGGTCAGGCTGATGGAAGAGTCATTCACGTCAGCGATACGTACACGACGAGGGGGGCTGATATCTTGAGGGAGATGAGAAAAGACAGAAAATTAAGGGTGAGAAGGAACAAAACCAGAAGTGAGTACCATAACAAGAATGCCCCTCTCTGTTTTAAAGTATCAAAACAACGCATTCATTTGTCAGAATTTCACATTTTTTGTGTAACAAACTCACTCTCCTGAGTGGTGATCTCTCCTTGGACTGGCCTGCTGGTCAGAGAGTTTTTCAAGGCATAAACATGGACTTCATACACAGTTGCAACCTAAGAAGGGAGATGGAGAAAATGAGAAAGAGACTTCAGTCTCTCACAGTGTTATGCGGTCTCCACAGGACTGAGTTTAAGTATACTGGCTGCAATTACCAGTTATCATAACTGTTTGTACACGTGTCACCCCCACAGTTAAAGATCTGTGAACACAATGCACTTTTCTTTTGTTGCTATTATTGCAAGAGATCCAAAAGGGACAACATTTACTAGATAGACATCTCTGCAGGTCCATTAATACTCTAATAACATAAATGAACACCAATGGGTATCTGGAAGGTAAGAAAACAGCCTTAAAAGTACAATTATCCTTCATTAAGACTCACAGAGCCACACTCACCATGAGTCCAGAGATGTGTGCCTGTGTTGCGTCTGGGGCCAAGTTGATCTCCTTAGTAGGACCACTCTTGTTCTTTGGGTTCACTACCACTCGGTAGCCTGTGAGGCCCGTTAGGCCACTTAGTCGGTTTTCCTGACCTGGCACAGCCCAGCGCATAGTGAATGAGGTAGGGCTAACCTGAGAGAACTGGAGGTTGGTGGGGGGTGAGATGGCTGGGTGAAAAACACAAAATAAAAAGAGAGTTACAGGGAGACAGTGCTAACAGTATCGGCAGAGGGAGGTACTCATCGAATACTGTCCTTTATACAGAAACTGTGTTTGGGTTCTGAATTTTCTCTAATAGTTTTTTCTTATCTGTACCACATTATTTACCTCAAAAATATAACATCTAGAACTAATTTCCTTGTGTACCTGTAGCTTGTGTCCCGACCAGCGGTGTGCTGGCTGTGTCATCATGCACAGCGATGACCTTCACAGTATATTCAGTGCCGGGTTGGAGACCATAGATAATAGCAGACTCAGCATCTCCTCGGGGAGCAGGGCGAAGCTCTCTCTCACCCTCCTCGGAACTTGAATACAAGACCCGGTAAGAAGTGACAATTCCCTCAGGACTGTCCCAAGAGATACGCAGTGACGTGGAGTCGATGTCTGAGAAGGTCAGGTCCTTGGGACGGTCTACATCTAAAAGGTGACGAGGGAAAAGGGGTCAGATTGTCTTTCGATTTCTGAAAGTTTGGCAAATCTTTCACAAATCTCTCACTAGAAAGTGTAAACCCTTACTTGTTAAAGCATTCACCACCATTGGAGAGCTCTCTCCATCTTGTCCAAGAGCATATACACTCAAAACATACTCTACTGTGGGCATCAGTCCTGAGAAAGTAATCTCTGTCTGGTCTGAAATACAAAAGGAAAAAGGATTCAAAAAACATGGAAGAAAGATACATTAGAGTTTCCTAAAGTGAGAAGCCAGAAGTTTAAATCTAATCAAGAGTCATAGTCGAAATCTGTAAGATTTGAAATACTTTGTTTCTAGCAGCCTCCTTGGTGGTAAGATGTAACTGCAGACGAGCCTGTTCTTTCTGAACTCTCAATCAGGTTCACGGTCACTATGTGTGTTGACATTCTTTTTTGCTCTTTTGTAAATTTTATTGAAACACATTCACCTCTCTAGTTCCGGTCCGCCGCCTATATGTTGCCCTCTTAAATCCACACTCACACACATTTCTATTACACTTCTGTCCTTATTACAAGCCTGATTTAGAAGTTCGAAGTTCACGATTTCTGGTTCAATGTAACACAGCATAATCGGCAGTCACAACCTCCACTGGCAGACCAACTGCTGTCAGTAGCGTCACTAACTAGTGGCGCATTTGCATTTAGGAAGGTAATGTTGCCATTGGCACTCTGAGAAACACTACATACTGGGAAGTTTGGTCAAACATCATACCTGGAGCAACCACCTCAGTGAAAGACTGGCCCTGTCCATTTCTGGGGACCCCAGTGACTCTGTATCCCTTGATTGGGCCCTGGGCAGGGCTCCACTTCACTGTGACACTGTTGTCTTTCACGTCCATCACCTCCATTCCAGAGGGAGTGTCAACCCCTGGGACAAGAGGATGGCAAGATGAAGATGAGAAAGTGAGTGGAAACATGATGAGGCAGGATAATTACTAAAAATGGGGGACTGTTTTGTTTCTGGGAGTGTATGTGTGTGCGGGTACCTGTCTTGTGCATGACATAGATTGGAGTGCTGGAAGCAGGGCTGTCTCCTCTACCCGTCACAGCGTAGACAGTGACAGTGTAGTCAGTACCAGGCTTCAGGTTAGAGATTGTGGCAGTGGACTGAGAGCCAGGCACTGTGAACTCCTTAGGATTACTGTGACCTCCTGGGTGAATAATAATAGTGTGATAAATGTTAGAGAAACCAATATTTGAATACCTAACAGACTGATGAAATGAATTAATCAAAACTGTATGATAACAGTATTTTTCATCTCAGTTACTACTGGCTCACCACTTTCTCCATGGGTGATCCTGTAGTAGCGCACAGTGACAGGTGGTGCATCCCAGCGGACGGTGATGCTGGTGGGGGAGGAGTCTAGCACTTCTAGGTCTGTGGGTGCGTCAGAGACTGGAGAGAGAGTGAAGAGCCAGAAACAAATAAATAAACAACATAATGAAAAGATGGTTAGTAACTGGAGAAAATGCATTAAATCAGGATGTCATACTTGTCTTCTGTTTCCCACTGAGCGGCAGGCTCTCTTTGGTCCCGCTCACTGAGTAGATGTTGACCAGGTACTCTGTGTCTGCATTGAGTCCTGTCAGGGTGAAGTGGTTCCTGGATGGGGGCAGCCTCTCGTCCTTGGTCCTCCCGCCACTGACCATCTGGTAACGCATGCGGTAACCGGTGATTTTGCTCTGGGGAGCGAGCCAGTGGATGGTAAAGGAGTTGGTGAAGATCTCAGAGAAACGCAGGCCAACTGGTGAATCCAAAGCTGAAACAGTTTGGGGGATACAGAGAAGGGTGCGTCAACATCCAGGACAAACAAAAAAAATCTTTACATCAGGAAAGGCAAGACTTTTCTATATTTCTAGCATCTGTGCCCTGGCAAAGAAGCTCATTTGCTTTTTGATACCCACTTTTTCACCCCTGCTGTTAAATTGGATCATGTTAGGCTCACCTGTTTTCTGGGTGCCGACAAGCGGTGAGCTCTCTCTCTGCTCATACACACACACCACGCTCACCAGATACTCTGTGTTAGGCAGCAGGTCTGTGGACAGCGAAAAAGACATGAATACCAATGTGGTCTTTTGTGTGACTGCGTGTTGTGTATTCTTTGTGTTTGCTCGAACTTACTCCGTAGCACCACGTTGTTACTCTGGCCTGCGCTGGTTTCTGTAATGTCATCTTCATCGTCAATAGGATGATACCTGAAAAATAAGGAGACAAACAACGATGAGTCATTTGTGTTGTGGTTTTTACATGTGGGTGTATTAAAATCAATGTGCCATGAGGGTAAGGGAATCAGAAATTAATAAACACTTAGTGTTAACATGTTATGTTTCTTGTCGTACCTGATGAGGAAGCTGTTGATGTCAGCAGTATTTGGGACACGGGGAGCAACCCAGGTGACTTCCATACTGTCTGGCCCAACCTGGCCAAAGCCCAAATCAGTGGGAGCGGGTACAGCTATTGAAAAGAAAGAATTCAGAACGTATTCAAAAGGGTACATTTACAAAATTTGTAAATGATCTAATAAAAGTTGGGCAGAGAATTGTATTAATTCTTTGAAAGAGTGATAAGGTGAGAAAATAGATATAAAGAAAGAGAAACAGGAATAATGAAAAGATTAAGGCCCTGTTTGCACGACAACACGCACGTGAAAAACGACAAAATATTTTATCAGATGTGCATTTCGTTTAGACGGTGACAGCGTTTTGGGGGCTTAAAACCCCAAAAAGTGAAACCAACCTCCAGAGTGGAAATCTTATTAACGCTCCATTGTTGCGTTTCTATGTAAAGGGATAAAAACGCAAAAGTGTGCTCTGATCTTCTAATGCTGGCTCACGACACGTACGTGTTTTTACGCAACATCAATGTGCAGAGCACAGGTAAACAACAAGTTGCCTGGGTGGGAGCCGAGGCGGTGGGAGGCTGCAGATCCCCGTCACACTATACGTGCTTCTCCGTTATTAGGGAGAGAAGTAGAAGCTAGTATCTACACTAGTTCTAGGTGTTGCGTCACCATATGCACGCAGATTTCCCCCAAAGATGCTCGTCTAAATGCGGAATAAAAAGTGAGAATGCAACGGCACTTTTGCTTTTCCTTTCTAGATCGTCTTCATCTAAACAGGGCCTAAAAGAGAAAAGTATTCACAAAATCATTTACCGTATTTAAAGTGTTTTATGTGTGTGTCAGTGTAAATCCATCTGAAGTTTTACGACATCTTAAAAGTGAGATAACAAGAGGTGTTTGCATTAGGGGGCAAAATGAGCCTCAGTATGATTAAACCCTGCAACTAAAACCAGATGGTCCACACACACACACACACACACACGATTATTTAACTGACAACACAGCATGCTGTGAAATTAAATCAGCAACTTAAAAGGTTTGCTTTGAAGAACTGTGTCTTAGACTTAATAAGAACTTTATTATGTAACCAAGCACACACAATGAGATTTGTGACACCCTCGCAGGCAAGTCAAACTACCTATCTGCATTCAGGATAGCTTTGTATGGAATTCTTATTTATAACTGAATGGCCCTGCCAATAAGAAAATGTAATGCTAATAATGGATCTTACAGGTCTGCTGAGTGACTGTAGAGGGCTCACTCTCGCCGGTCTCCGTCACAGTGATCACACTAATGTCATAGTCGATACCAGGTTCCAGTCCATAGACAGTATATTGGCCAGTTGTTGGCAGGACAAAGTCTTCAAAGATGGGTACACTTTCGCCGGCCGCCACCACCGTGATCCTGTAACCAGTGACGGCTGTGGTGTTGAGCGGTGACCAGCGGAGACTGATGGTGGTGTCACTCACGTCCTTGAAGGTTAGGTCTGTCAGCTGTGGGACTTCTGTGTATGTGGAGAGAGGATTGGAGGGAAGGGGTATGGAGGGGAAGAAAAAAAAGAGAAGACAACGAAAACACAGAACAAAAAAGGGGCAAAGGCAGAAGAAGAGGGAAGCGGTTGGATACAAAGAGGAGGAAACCAACAGACAAAAAGACAGGAGCAGTGGTCAAGGTGAGCAACTGAAACTGTCAGCTTCCAGTAGGGTGAGATATTCAACATATCGCACCAATGGAAGAACTAATGCATACCGGTATATATTATTATCTAGTGATGCTTCATTTGTTATTCAATGAAGTGTCTCCATTGGAAATTCTTAATATATACACAGGTAATATAACATTAGTGTTTTAAAACAGTTCCCATGCTGTTTGTCTGGTGCTACGTTAGAGCAATGATGCTAACAGAGCAGAGCTAGTATCTGTTAAATGTTGAAAGCTAATGTGTTAATTATATTAACTTTCAACACATGTTAATTAAAAAATAGGGACAGGTTGCTCAATATCTGTCTTCACAAAAAATTATGATGAGAATCACCCCAGATTCAAAAACCCATTTAAACCCTCAGGGTTTGAAGTTGACCTCTCACTCACCTGGTGTAATGGTAGTTGATATAGGAGTGCTCGCCATATCATCCTTAACAGTAACAACACTGATGTTGTATTGCACTCCTGGACTGAGATTATCCAGGGTGCAGGAGTTCTGACCTGCCTTCACAAACTCCTCTAAACTGTTTCCTTGCTGCCCATTGGTGGGAGTGCATGTCACTCTGTAGCCGGTGATGTCTTGGAGGGTGAGAAAAAAAGAAGGAAGATTTGCATGGGGTGGGAAATAAAAAAAAAAACACAAGAAAAAAAGTTCCAAGAGTTCCTCGTCTTGGACTTTTTGAATGGGTTTGCGGTTAGATGCCTGAAATAAGGTCTGTGGTTAACACAAGTTTAAGAGTACATTTTGAAGATTTTAAGTGTCTTAAAAAAGGTGTTTGCTAACAAGTGGCTAAATGAGAATAAAGAGTCTGTCTGGGACATTAAACATCATCACATCAAACATGTGAAATCAGCTGGAATCCAGTGGTGCTGACATAATCATGTGACTGTGACGTAGTTGGTTTATAGCCCGATATTGGCTAAAAAAAACAAGATAATCGTGTTGAACAAAACATAAGCTATAATTTTTCTAAAAGAGCTAAAATTCTTTAATTATCCAAAATCCAATGGAAAAATCTAATTGGCTGTTCATCTTAACTTAACTGGGTTGGCCAACAAAAATATGTAATTGCTGCAACACCCTATTAAATGCTGAAAAAAAATGCCTAAACGGTATTACATTTTTATTTCAATGAAATTAAAAAAAAATGTCACAGCAAACAGTTGTTTCAAGAGAATTCGATTAGCAATGTCTTCAGAGATTATTAGCGCACTGACAAATAAATAAATGAACAAAATCAATCGAGATCAATCAACCTTTAATGAATTTCATCAAAAAAATCATACCTAGGCATACTAGTACTCTGATTATTAGTATTGTTTAGTGTGTGTGTGTGTGTGTGTGTGTGTGTGTGCGTGCGTGCGTGTGTGTGTGCGTGCGTGCGTGCGTGCGTGCGTGCGTGCGTTCGTGCGTGTGCGTGCGTGTACCTGGTGTACTGGCCCCGTTCCACTGGACTGTGAGCTCTCCGGTGCCTGGGTTAGACTCCAGGTTGAGATCAGTAGGAGGAGACAGAGCTGGAGACAAAGAAGAAAAATAGAAAAGTTAGTGTAAACGATTCACAAAGCAGAGACACTGGGGGAACAAAGAAAACAGTGTGCAATACATGGAAATGACAAGAATAATATTCATGGGTTTATTCTTACGTGTGACAACACGGCGTGTGACTGGGGTTCCCTGCTCATGGCCGTTTATAACTGGCTGGACACTGTAGGTGTACTCGACTCCTGGAGTCAGGCCAGAAACATATATGCTTCCTGAGTCAGAGGTCACATCTCTGGGGGCCTCTCCGCCTTGACTTGGGCGTACTGTCAACTGAAAGATAAATGCACACAGTGTGAGAGAGACAGCAGAGAGCAAGACATGGATTAGGGGTACAGGAGGTAAAGATCAGAGGTCAATGTTTTCCCAAGATCATGGAAACAAGCAGAACATTCTCATCTCTGGTGTGACATTCTGACCAATCAGATTCAAACCCATGAGGTCCGTAGTTCCCATGTTATCTAACTCCACTGGGGCCTACACTAAACCAGGAATAACTGGAATGGAAAGAACCCTTTATCATCTTAGCCCAATCATACAATACAGTCGTTCATTTAAAAAAAAGGGACAGACATGAGACGTATGGTTGTGGCTCGGTATAAAAACCCTTTGTATGTCATGTATTTGCAGTAAGTGTACCTTGTATCCAATGCGGGGAACTGGAGTCCAGGAGATTACAATGGAGGTGTCCGTCACATCAGTGCTGAAGTGAGGAGCGTTGCCCATTGGCAGGTCTATAAACACACAGAGTACAAGTGTATAGTGATCAGTTTATGTGTCATGAAGATGAAGATTTAGATAGAGTGCACGTATATTCAGAAGATTGCACTCTTCTTTCCACTCAACTCCATTATTACATTATTACAAACAAACAAAACAAGAACAACTGCACTATATCATGTGAATATGTATATATGTCTATTTCCATTTCTTCCCTTTTAAATTTAACTTTATTGCTTATTTTTTCTATTTTTTTATCTTATTTTGTCATATTCTGTTGCTGCTGTGACACAAGAATTTCCCCGTCTGCGGGACATTAAAGGTTTTCTGATTCTGATTCTGATTCTGAACTGTTTTGAATATCACAAGTGTCCTCTACTCATCTTAAATGACCAATCTTGTTATTACAAGGCTGAAACCATTACTAATATTTTGGGATTTATTATTAACTGACCGTTGCCAAGATTTTGTACTGGTATTCTACATGAAACATGTTACATTATTTTAATTATCCTATTCTACTTTTTAGAACTACAGTTATTAGTGCCTTACTCCCCTTTTCTTTTTCTAGTACTGGGTGTATATAGAGAAAATAATAATAATTACAAATTTGTGTAAACATACTGAACATTTTGTGAGCTAATTTATATATTTAATGCAATAAAAGTATTTTTTGATACATAGAAAATCACTAAATAATAAAACCTACCCTCAGTTTGTCAAATAGAGTCAGTCAACCTTAATCTGGACAAAACATGTGCACCCTTTGAGCATATGCACACTGACCACACTGCTTTATACTGGTTGGTATATGCATCAGACACTCACCGGTGGTAAATACAGCGGTCTCTCCTGCACTCAGTGTATTATCTTGCTCTGCATGTAGTGTCGCGGTGTACTCTGTATCAGGTTTCAGGTTGAGGAGGGTGTACTGTGAGAGGCGGGCAGGCAGTCGCAACTGCTTGGGGTTAGAGCCCTCAATGGTGAGGAAGAGACGGTAGCCAGTGATTTTGGCACGAGGGGCGAACCACAACATCACAGCACTGTCCTCGGTCACGTTGGTGAAATGGATGTCTGTGGGAGCATCAGGCTCTGAAAAGAGAGACATCAAGAAACACTGTTAAATGTTGAGAGTTTGATTTAAAATAATAATAAATTAAAGATTTTAAGGATCCAATCCAGAGGTTTCACAGGTTTTATCTATATACACATTACAGACAAACATTTAAAGCACACCATACATTACAAGATGTTTTTCCAACCTTACAGAGTTTTAATGAATTTTTTTGATGTGAAAATAAACTGAATTTCTATGTAGAGTCATTCCCCCGAAGCCCTGAGGGCACCTGTCATACTCACTTGTTGTCTGCTCCCCAATAAGAGGTAAACTTTCCTCTCCATTGTGAATGGTGTAGATGCTGAAGCGGTACAGTGTTCCAGGCTGTAGGTGGGGCACTTCAATGTAGGAGTTTTGACTGACAGGCAGAGTCATCTCCCTCTGTGGGGAACCAGACTCATCGACAGGGACAGATGTGACCCGGTAACCTGAGACTTCACTGGCTGGGCCCGACCACGTCAGAACGATTTTTTTATCCGACACCTCAAAGAACTGTAGGTCTGTTGGAGAGGAAACTTCTTCTGTGGACAGGAGAAAAAATACCATTCAAATTCTTTAATATCCATTTAGATGAAAGAACTACTCACATTATTTAAATTGATGACTCTTGCCACCTTAAACAGACAATAAAATGGAGAACTCATTGGGTCATATTTGAAATATTATCTGCTAAACAAGGTAAGGGATGTGGAAATTCAATTCCATGACCTCATGGCTGTGTTTTTATCCTGCAGATGAAAAACACAAAAAAATAACTCTTTGATACGTCATTCAATGCATTTGCTTTTATGTTGCAGATGATCAAAGCCCACATTGGTTCTTAATCATAAAAGGTGTATTATTATTAAACTGCTTCATATTTTGAACAGCCTGGATGGCGCACACACTCCAACATCTTGAAATAGTAAAAGGCAGTAAAGATGATTTAGATGTTTTGACAATGAGCCTTTTGTCATTCTGAACTTTGATATACTAAAGTGCAGATGGAAAGTTTAAAGTAACTCCACTATAGTACTTTGATTTATTCATAGGTTTCCTATGGGCAAAGACCTGGCACCAGAACATGTGGCAGTGCTTCTTTGGGTCTTATACATCTCTCTAATTGCTACTGTATTCAAATCAGTTCAGATTATTTGAACTTTAGAGCTGAATTAAATAATTTCATAAAAATATGCTTTTTTATCACATTTGCTTTAAATGTCACCATGTCATTACAGTGGTATATCAGACAGATAATGTGTGATCATGTTCCTCTGCCTCCACCTGGTGCTGCATATGGTGCAACCGAAGAAGAACAATCAATCAGATTTGAGGAGTTTAGCTGTAAAATGAGAAAGTTTGCTCAGGCCAGTTAGCCGGTGCTCGGTTTTGGCTCAACTGTATTCATCATGGCAGCAGTGTCACAAACTCTCTTTTTAGAGTTAAACAGTACACAGAAAATATGTTTCGGAACACACTTTAAGGGAGAAATAGGCAGTACAGTGATTCATGTTTGATCAGCGCTGTCTATTTTGAAAGTTCACATGCAGTCACTGACACTGTGTTAAAGACTAGCTCGGCTCTGATTGGTTGTTTTCCTTCGGGCGCGGTGGTTAGGAGTACTAAGAGGAGGCTGAGGTACTTTATTTTTTCACAGACTGTCTCATGTAGTGCTGTCAGGTTATAGTGACAGTTTCCGAAAATATGCCAAAAACTTTTTTTTTAATAAAAGTTCCCTACTGCAGCTTTAAATCTACACATTCAATCAGATGCATCTGATCTGGAAGCTTAAAGATTCTCACAGTTTATAAATATGAATTAAAAACAATCATATGACAATGTTGTCGTACGACTTGGTCCATTTGTCATAGTGTACATGATCAGAGGGGAATTGACTTGTCGGTCTGAAGATGGCAGCACACACTCATCTAGGTCATGCATCTTTATCCCATCACACAGACAGTACAAACAAGCACACATACACTCAGACTAACACACTTACAGCATCTGCTTAGCTGGCAGACTGAAACGTTTTACATAACTCCAGTCAACAGCTGTGAACTCAATGACTTTCCATTGAAAAACTCTTTACTTCAAGTATAAAGAATTGGAAAATTCTACATAGATGAGTGAATAGACCACAGGATGACTTGCAGGTTGATTCTGGAGGGTGCCTTTATGACAAGAGTAATAAGTCAAATTCTTATGAACGTACAGCAGAGCAGGGAGGGCACAGGATCAGGTGATGATATTTAAGGATCAAATCAACTTATAGGCAGATTTTTGGTCGTGGTTGCTAATATCAACAAGTGACAGAATTCCCCATAGTATGTTGCTACCGTATTATCTGATCTAATCAGTTTCATGGGATCTGGAGGAGTTCTAGCCCGTACGCCTTTGTAGGTGTGGCTCTTTAGAGGCTGCACTAACACACAAAGATTTGAACTTGTGATAGAGATTAAAACAAAAACAGCAACTAAAACCTGAATATACACATATGGAAGCATGTGTGGACTTTACAGAAGAGAAAAATGCACACATTTAAGGAACACACACACACGCACAAGCACACGTAAAAGCAGTCTTTTACCTGGCAGGGGATCTCCAGCAGTGTTGACCTGCACAAAGATAGGCTCACTCTCCAGGCTGTCCTCCACAGCGTAGATACTGATGTTGTACAACTTCCCAGGTAGAAGGTCACTTAGAGTGACAGATGTTGCCGTGTCAGGGAGAGTCAGCTCCGTGCTTTCACCTTCTAATGATGGTGTGTAGACGACACGATAGCCTTTGCGGAGGAAGAGATCATACGGTTCATTTTGAAAAGGCAGGGGTTCATATTAGCAACAGAACTGTGATAGATTTTGGCTGTAACATGTCATAGCTTACCAGTGATGGGAGCCAGGGGTCTTTCCCAGCTGATTACCATGGAAGTTTCTCCCACCTCCTCAACTTCATGCTCAACAGGAGCATCGGGTGCTATGGAACGAATGGGGTGTTAGTGTGAGAAGAAAAATTACAACCGCCACATTTTACTGGATCATTTGGTTTATAGTCCCTGGCACATGTTAATTAGGCTGCTTGCTGGTCTGGCATTCAAAACAACATTTCAGTCTAGCAGCTGATACTTTTGTGAGAATGTGAAAGAACATCAGAGAAGAGATATGGGAAATTAAACTGTGAGAAAGTGTATGTATGTGCCTACTAACCAGTGGTTTGTGAAGTAGTAAGGATGAGGTTGTCCTCTCCGCTACCTGTAACCTCATATACATTAACAGTATACTTCCTTCCAGGTAGAAGCTCATTAATGTTCACTGAGGTAGCTGTGTGGGGCAGGTCTGATAGGAGAAAAATAGATCGTATTAATAGATTGGTTTTCATACATAAAAACATTTTAAAGCAGCTTAATAAAAGGCCTTTAAATCTCTGACATATGAGTATTGTATTGGTAAAATTTCCATTATTTTTAATCAGGCCAAAATGCACAATGTGTTTGCTGCCATTTATACGAAACCCAACTGTCTTTTTGTCTATGTATTTAGTTCAGTTTGTGTATGTGTATATCTGCACTCACCTAGCACCAGGGGTTGTCCAGTTCCCTGCCCGTGCTCACTGAGCTCATACTCTACTCTGAAACCAGAAACTGTGTCGGAGGCGGAAACCCAGGAGACGACAAAGCTGCTTGAGGTAATTTCGGTCACCGACTCTGAGGTGTCAACCATAGGTGGAGGTTGGGTGGTCTCGCCTTGTGATGTCGCCACTACAGGAGGAACAGACAAAGGCAGAGATGGGAAATAGAGAGTTGGCTACTTACTGCCTCCGAGATCAGAACGGGCAACACTGCCTAGGAAACTCTGGGGAAAGGTTTTTTTAATCTCAGTGACGAGTTCCTGGTTAAATAAAAGTCAAATCTAAGGAGTCAAACTAAATGAAAAAGGTCATCATAGATTACCATTTCATGATGTTCACAGCACATTTCCAGTGCCCTGTCTTCAATATCATCTTTCAAATTTTGCAAAAGGTCCCCTATCAGGCTAATTTTCAAATTCATACTTGTATTTTGAGTTTCTACTTTAACATGTTTACATGCCTTAATATTCAAAAAACACATTATTTTTTTCTTATTGTCTATCCCTCTTCCGCATCTGTGCTCTCAGTGTCATTGTCATTGGCACCGGGGAATGACAATGACTTCACTGTAGCAGCACTTTCTACCTGTATATAGAATAGTTGTAATATCACAACAGTAGAGAAGTCCTGACGGATCGTTTAAAGGCACAGTTTCTTAATATAGGGTCTGTGCATTTCTCTGTGGATTGAGTGTTTTGACAGCATTTATATAGCACCTCGACCTTTTTTTTTTAGAAAAAACAAAACAAACAAACGTAAAAATCTCACTTTTTAAAATATAGGACATTTAAGCATCGATATGCTTAAAGAGTGATGTGGCCAGCACAGCGATCTGTCAACTCCCTCAACTTACGTGATCCATAATTAGTGGTGAAGTCAAAGCGCGTGAGCTCTTGGCGTCCAAACCGCAATACGCTGATGAGCTGACCCTCGTAGGTGATGCCAGGCTTCAGACCAGAGATGGTGTATGAGTTCAGATGGCCAGGGATCATCACCTCTCTCCATGCGCTATGAGTGTTTTTCTGTAAGATGTGATGAAGGATGGAAGAAAAAAAAAGAGATGTGAGAATATTTTAAAGCTTAGCATGCAGAACAGGAGTTGAATGTTCGATATGTCAATAGAGGCTCGCAACGGCATCAGATTCAGTGGTAATATTTCTTTGACTGCAACGCTCAATGAGAAACTCACCACTCTCCATTTGAGGATGTACTGGGTGATGTGAGCAGACTGTGGGGCATTCCACTGAATAGGGTGGGAGTTGGGTTGGTTTCCAGATTCAGTTATGATCACCTGGACGGGGCGATTACCACCTGAGTGAGAGAGAGAGAGAGAGAGAGTACAGAGACAGAGGGATGAGCGGTCATACAGACCAGGAGTTTGAGTACATACAGCAGAAAGATATCATAATGTCATATATTGCACAGATTTAAAAGAATGGGGAAAACCTTTTCAGTGTCGTGAATTTCAAATATCTTTGTTAAATCTTAACTTTGGCAAGTAGACACAAAATCTAACATGGGGAGGTAATGGCTCTTCACATAACCCGACTGAACAGTGTGAGAGTATCAGCGACTGTTCAGCAATATTTTCCTGAGCAGAACACAGAAAGAGTGAAGGAAAACTAGCATGTCTCTGTAAGATTCCACCCCAGGTTCCAACAGCTGGAAGGGAGAAGCCTTTTGCTCTACTTTCTCTTCTCTTTAATCCCCTCTATTTCATCATGTTCTCTAACCTTTCTTAATCTCTTGGACAGACTTATTTTGCTGGCCCTTTAAAGTGGGAATGTTGCACCGTTGTTCCGGCTTGCTTTTCCATATAAAAAGGTACAAAGATGAACTAGGGGAATAGAGTTGTTCCGCTGTTAAGCCAGCAGCAGATTTAGTAACAGAACTGGATCGAAGTCTGTGTGTAAGGACTAGCCAGCAGGGCGGGGCTACACGCACACACACTACACGTTGACGCCTCTTTTGCTTCAGAATGTCGGCATGCTATCTAAACCACATACTGCGCTGCCGTTGTTTGGTTTAGAGGAAAAGAAATAAAGCTGCCGTAATGTAAGATCTCTTTGGTAATACTGCAGAATATCTTTGTGAAAGAAGTGATTCATAGGACTGATACACTTGCAGAAGCATCACTGAAAGGTATAGAGATAAAGTTTGACAAACAACGAGCATCCATCCAAGTTAATCCATACAAGAAATGTGAGAAAATGTCTTGGAAAAACAAAACACCAATCTGATAATAGAAAATCATTGAAATTGAATGGCTATATAAGCACCTTTCAGCCCTATAAACGTGGGTTTCGATGATTAACGGAACTCCTCGAGTCTCGGAACACGCTGCTAAACAATGGCTGTCCCACGTCTATGAATGTATGTTAGTGGATTCATTGGGAAACCGTGCAGTGAGTTTTGTAGCTGACAGGAGCACAAACATGTATTGTGTCATACTACATCTGACAGCACACTGGTAAACTCTGGACTACATAAAGTGGCGGCCCAGGCTCAAGTGTATCAATTTACTAGACAATAACTGAGACATACAAGTTGAATATATATATGAAAAAAAGCTTAAGCAGAGAAAGAAAAATGATATCAACAGAATGTCAAAACTGTAGCATCTTTACTGGTTTCGGAAATGCACAAAAGGGTATCAAGTCATCTTTAATGTAAACAGAAGTTATGTGGCAATCAGACTCCTGACATAAGCTGGGCTGATAGAAACTGGTAGCTTTTATAAAGAACTGAGGTTTTCTAACCACTTTTCCAAATAGCAGACCTGTAATCAAAGTTTCTGAGCAAGTGGCTCGGTTAACCAAAAGTTGCTAGCAGATACACAAACCTCAAAAACAATCTGGGACCAATTACTGCCTATTACAGACCCACAGGCCACTGGCGAGGGTAAGGGTTACATAGAATCAGATGTGGGACGCAAATGAAAACGGATGCACACTTGCAGTGGACAGACAGTATCCCAGCATTACATATACACATTTGTGGGACATACAAGCACGCACACACACATACATGCAAACATCCCCCTTTACTTTGCACACAGACACAACATTCTTTCTTGATCCAGACAGTTGCACAGCAAGGTGGTGATAAGAACCACAATAAAGGGAAGTAATGCTGGCCCCAAAGATTAAAGATTAAATAACACTCCAGACAAGGAGAGATAAACGCTGTTGGTCGCAAGGAAAACAGCATTTTTTAAGAAGATCTTATCAATGTAGTGCTAAATCTGAGACTAGTGAAAACCCTTTAAAAAAACCTTCACTAGAGTTTTCCATTTTTACCTTTTATGGTGTTCTACCCAGTAAGCCAAGTGTCTAGATTTGCCTCTTGCTGCCCTTAAATCTTAACATGCTGTATTTTGTATGCCTAAGCACACAAAGACAAACACACACACATACATACACACACACAGCAAGTTCACAGCTGGTTGCTATTACAGCCACTTACGGAGGAATAGTACCCTACATTTTGGATATCCTATCAACCTGCTTCCCACATAGAGCAAACAAGTACTAGTTCAAATGTTCCTTCACATAAGACTCGAGTTTTTTTTTCCACTACCATGGCCTATATACCACAAAAGCCCATCATCCTCTACCTATCACAATTTCATCAAGAATAAAGCGAAATGGGAATGCCATACAAGGAGTCGAAGAACATGTTCAGTTGTAATATGGGTGAAGAATAAAAACAACTACACAACAACGCCTGTGAAGGGACAGACCTGTGCAGAAGGAAACATAAAGTCAAGACACAACTGTGTGAAAGCATTGTTTGTAAAAAAGGTTGGCGTGCAGTGCCACTGATGCTGTCTAGCCAACCTTAGTTCCAAGTGAGCAAGAATGAGGTAACGTAGCCATCAAGGCTGCATAATGTTGTGTAATGAAACATGACTTGATTCTAAATGATGCTAAGGGCTTAAACTCTAAAACTTGAGATCCAATTTAAAGTCATTGCTAATATCTGCTTTAGAAAGGTGTGTGTGTGTGTGTGTGTGTGTGTGTGTGTGTGTGTGTGTGTGTGTGTGTGTGTGTGTGTGTGTGTGTGTGTGTGTGTGTGTGTGTGTGTGTGTGTGCACTGTGATGTTTTGTACAGCTGTGGCAACAGCACAGGGGATGTGCCACATGCTAGCAAGAACAAAGGCTCAGAGCAGGGGGTGTATTTGTAAAAGAGGAAATCACACCCCCTGCCATTGCTGTCTGTTTCACTTCAAAGTCAAGGGCCTCATTTTTTAGGTGACTTAAACAAACATTTTTCACTGCAGGAGTTTGAGTGCAATTTGTAAAGTTAGCTCATTTTACCAACAGTATTACTGGACTCATCCTTACTGTGGACTAAATATCTATTTTACAGCTACTGTGAACCTTTTGTCCATTCTTTATAGAATTCATATAGCATGGCTTTTCTATTTAAAAGACCCAAGGCTTCAGCAATTTACTAACACTATAATAAGATGGTGAGAGATGCCAGCTAACTCAAAATAGTCCACATAATGAAATAGAACCAAGGACTGAAACAGAGTCAGGACTCAGTGACAAGATTGGGAAATTACTTTTTTACTGAAAAGGTGGAAAACAAACAAACAAACTCAAGACTCTGAGAGACAGGCAGACCAATTACTTCAACAAATATTATTGGGTTTACAATATAAATAAATCCTGCAACACTGTTGAAGGTCAAAACATGTTAATTTCTAGATAAAGGGACTTCCCGCCAGTGTGTGCGACCCTCTTCTATCATATTCAATCATTATAAAGAGGATAACGCCCTCATTTCCTGAGCAGCCTGGAAATTCTACATGTCACTTGATTTGCAACATTGCGCAGCAAAGGCTTTTACAACCAGCTTCCATAGAATGGCAAAATTTGACTGACTGTGTCTTAAAGTATATACAGTATCACTACATTGCCGAAAAACTAATGTACATTTAACATCTTACCGGGGTAGGACTGCTGGGGCTCGCAGCTGAGCTCTCCAATGCTGTTGCCATAGCAGTAGCACTTGTACATGATTCCTTGGATGACTTTATCCCAAGACTCTCCGATCTGATAGAAGGCTCTCGACTCTGGCTCCTGGCACTGATCTGAAGGCAGAGTCATATAAAACCAGGTGATGCAACAGGGACCACGGACAAGAGTTCTGGAGCCAGCGCTAATGCTGCTCCCAATCAATATGTGACATAAAAGTGAAATGAAAGTGAGGGGAAAATGGTGCAGCCTGTAAGGTGTAAACCTGTAACATGATAAACTCACCAATGGCATCGCACTTCCAGCGACCACGCCCCTGACCAAAGCAGGTGCAGTTCATCGTGTAGCCCTCTTCATGTTGTTTGGTGAAAGTTTGGTTCACGTCATAGGTCAGGCTATCCACAATACACTGGTCTGCAGGAGACAGACAGACCCATATATATATATAAAAAAAACATGCAATGACATGAAGGAGAAAATGTTTAATTAAACTTATTTGTGTATCACTTAATTTGCACATCTGCTCTTCTTAACTGTGTGTGTTAAGGGGGGGGGTGTAATGCAGGTGCAACTGAAGCCCCATGAAGTGCAGGTGTGCAGCATCACTTTTGACCTTTCGGTAGGTGAGTGATTGTATCACCTGTGACCTTTCACCTCTTCACTCAAGAGTATTCTGATATTACTCTCTAATTATTACCCCGACAAAAACACTACCCCAACAGCAACACTATTACCTTTTTTCCTCTATGTACACACACACACACACACACACACACACACACACACACACACACACACACACACACACACACACACACACACACACACACACACACACACACACACACACACACACACACACACACACACACACACACACACACACACACACACACACACACACACACACACACACACACACACACACACACACACACACACACACACACACACACACACACACACACACACACACACACACACACCTTTAAGTTGGGAGTAAGCAACACAACTCCATTCTCCTCTGCCATTTCCAACGCAGGTACAACGCATCATGTGACCCAGAACATCGTGCCGTTTATCCCACTGGTCTCCAACGCGATACATCACCCCTTCACTGGTCGTACACACTTCTTCATGGGCTAGTACACACACGACAAGCAACGTTTCAAAAGCTCATACTAATATGTTGTGATCTTAATTTATTCTGACTCAAGTTTGGAATTTTAAGGAAAAACTGGAAAAAACTCATACTTTAGTTGAAAGCAGCACAAAATAAGAACATGTAGAGGCAGGCATCCAAACACGTATGAATACATCATACAAAATTGTTAGTAACACAAGCTTTTCATGCCTGCAATGAGATAAAAACAGACACAAACACACTATGATGAATGATCCCCCATAGAGAGATCACTGATTCTACCCTACAATTACTACAAAAGGCCATAGAGGATACAACCGTCACAGAACACCTGTGTCCATATGAAAGAAGACGATTTTCCTGTATTGAAAGCCAGAAACAGCTGTCTCATGTCCTTGTGTGTGTTCACCATATGTTCTCCGGTTATTAAAAAGAGTGAGTAGTTTTTAATCAGGAAAGATGGAAAGTTTTTGAAGGTGGGTGGCTGTCCCAGAGACCTGTATTTATGCGTGTGTGTGTGTGTGTGTGTGTGTGTGTGTGTGTGTGTGTGTGTGTGTGTGTGTGTGTGTGTGTGTGTGTGTGTGTGTGTGTGATTGCATGCATGTGAGAAATAGAGTGCTTCTGCTTATACTGCACATCGCCAGATGATTTCAGTAGAACATATTTGTGGCATTTGACTGTTTTTCACATTACTGGTTATTTAAGTGTAGATTCTAACCTCTTTTGTTAAGCTTTGACCTGTATCCAAATGAATAAAAGCATGAAGCAGTTGGACTAGATGCTTGACACTGCTTCAATGGTGGTGCGGTAGAGCTAGAGGAGCAGAAAAAACTGATAGGCTTGCATGCCCATGTACGAATCTGTTTAACTCTCCATAGAAGGAGGGAGGTGGATGGACAAAGGACAGATCTGCAGTCTTGGAGCCCAGCCTGGACTTTTCTATGCCAGGCAAAATCTGGACCAGAGCCAGACCATCTGCTTCTTGGTAGTAAAGACCATTTGGAGACTGTGCACCAAGGCTGTGGCTTGGGGCAGAAATATTAAGGGCTGGAGATTTTTAGCGCATTTCATAGAATACTCAAGTATCTAGGTGGTGGTTTGAGATTCGGGCTTCACAATATTAGGAAAATGTGCGATATGCAAATGCTGTTTAATAACGCGATAACAATATTACTTGTGATAAATGAACTGAAGTTTACTCAGTTCTGCCTTTCTGCATACTTCTGAAATACAACAAATCACTTGATTACTTGAACAAAATAATTAAATTATTATTCCAACATTATTTTACTAAACACATTTGAGTATTGAACGGAACACAAAAGGCACCATAAAAATGATGCAAGTTGATATTGTGAGGATGATTTAAAAAAATCGATTGAATGAGAGCTGGACATGCAACCTTTTTGAAGGGTTCTTGGTCACTTTAGAAGCATCCTGTTGCCTTTACACATTGTAAATATTAAGCACTTTCTAAGAGTTTTTATTTCATGTTAAACCTGTTTTCACAAGTTATGTCTGAGTTTCCCTAGACCAGGGACATAACACATAATGTTTTGTATGCCGTAATCATAAATCATTCTCCTTCCATGTGCCACAGATGGGGCATTTTTGGTCTAAATCAGTAATCAAATGTGTGTGAAAATGTAATAAAAATGAAAATTCAGGTTTTCTCTGAAGTGTGTTGTTCATGTGTTAAAGCAACACATTTTTCATTACAGAAACTTCACCACTGATTTTGAAAAGGGACGAATACAGTGTCATGTTATTGAGTGTTACAGTGGTAGAGAGAAAACAGGGGATGTAATACTGTAAATGGTGCAGTTTGCATAATAGAGGTGCAGACAGTTGGGCTACCACCCCAAAAACACATGGCAGACACCAAATTAGCCTATCCAGCATCTTCCCGGAGGACTGCCACAGGTGGAGGAGAAGGGGCTCCGTGCTATTACTGTTCTTTAAACACTGTCATTAACATCTCAAGTACCATGTTTGTTTTGACAATCCCTGTGAAGTCATTAATGTCAATATCAAAGACCCCCCTGCTGCTTTGACTGCTGGACTGAGTTTAACACAATTTGCTAAAGTTTTCCCCTCTTTAAATCTTGACAGGGTGTTGTTAACAACAGGGTGTCGGCCCAAAGGTGGGTCCTAGGACTGAAGTAGATAAAGGCATTCTGAAGAAAATTACAGCTTTAAAACAAAAGCGTAAAAATGTGTACAATCCATTATCTCATCACTTGCTAGGTACTTATGTTGATCATAAAAAAACTCCACAAGGGTTCCTTTTGTATAGGCTGTCTACATGCACTCATGTCGATTTTAAACTTATGCACACTGCAAAATCCTTTCACTTTGGAAAAAACTTTTTTTTAAAAGCGTCACCTATTTTCTTTCCACACTGAAAAAAAACTACAAAAGATAAGTCTAATGAAATCATATGAATTCAGCCCTTCATTTTTCTTAGAATTAAACGACTCCAAACTGCCAAATAGTCTATTTCGATCTTCTATCTGTCTACTTTGAAGTCTACTTTAATGTAGACAGCAGTAAATATCATTTTTTTTGTTTAATCTACAGCTTCCCTTCCTTGCTATTAGTAGATATTGTTTTTACAGTGTCACTACTGCTGACTGTACACACTAAATTCAATTAATGTCTGTTTCTTCCACAATTGGTTTAAAAAAGGCATTAGCTTGCTTGGATTGCCCCTTTAAAGACATCCTCGGCAATACAGATATGTGTTGTGACCGCCCAGCTGCTTTTGTTTTAACTGGCTTTGGCAATACCCGCCATAATTATGTGGTTTTAAAATTAGACTATTGGCTGTATTTGGACATCAACACGCATTAGCTCTGATGTCTAAACAATTCCTCCTGAATGACATGGTTTTCTCTATTGTTAAACATTGTTGGTATCACCATTACCATTTCATTTCATTACTTCTTCACACACATTAGTGTAGTGTCAATGACCCCCTAGTGTTTTGCTGGCTTCAGCCTCTTTTGTTATCCATGGAAACCTAATTGACACCGATACAACACAAAAACACATTTCTTACAGGGCTGTGACAATGTGATTTGGTTAGACTATAAATAAAAAGGTGTAAGAACTGTAAATTAGATTGTGTCTGTTCCATCAGCCCTGACTCCCTTTTAACATCACTCTGATAATAGCTTTTATGTAAATGAAATCAGGTCAAACGCCAAATCTTTTCATCGTCAAAGAATGGTCTTAATACAAAGGCCTAGGTTAACTTGTTGATTCAGACTGGGCGGAGATAAATTTTACTTAAGACTGGGAGGGACACTGCAATTAGCTGTGCTTATCACATTACTGGCCCCTATGGCTAGAAAACTCATTTTATTTATTTATTTAGATACTGATGTGAGTGAAAACAAGTTTCTTCAAAGTTCCATTTCAATGACATTTTAAAATTTCATTCAGAATAGTGTGGCCTAAATCTGCTTTCAGTACCACATAACTTCAAATAACACCAACACCTCTAGCCCTAACATTTGTAGTCTATGTCCCTTTACTTCCCTCTCTCTCCATCTCATACACACAAACACACACACACACACACACACACAAACTCACACACACTCACTTACCAGCCATAGGACAGAACCCAAAACGCTGTTCTCCATCATAATCTGTTGTGGTGCCACACCACTTCATGCCATCTCTACGTCCATCAGCAGTACAGTCAGTATAGTTTCGGCCATTATAGAGGTAGGGAAACTGGCACAGAGCCCCGTTAGAATTACCGCCTCGTGTTGCAACAATTACTGTTAAAAGAAAAACACAGCGATATAAGTTGGTATCACCATGAATTATCAATAACCAAACCTCCATACAATTATTGTTCTATGGTTTACATACGTAATATTAAAACTGATAAGTTTCTACCAAGTATAATCACAAGTTTCAGATACGATGCAGTTGCTTGTAGAGGCACTGGCAGGGTTTTGGTTTCATCTTAGCTAGTTTTTCACAATGTCGTCTGATTTATCTAATACTGATATTAAAATGAGTCATATACTGTACTGTGTAATTCAACTTAACAAAAAGTTTGGATACCTCACAGACAAGGGACAATGATAGATGATACTGTCTAAAAATCACTTCACACTAGCAATTTGAGCTAGCGCTAGCTTCACAGACTGACCGAACAAGCTGAAAATCTCAATTCAGAGCAGAGGTGTTAATAACAATTTTGTCTTATGTTTAGATGGAGTTAGTTGTTAGTAGAATTTCCGTTTTAAACTTCTATAAACATGTTAGTAACATTACCACGCTAGGCAAGCTGCCTTTTTTCCCATGCTGGATGCTAGCTAGCTAATAGTTTTCTAGAGAAAGACTCACCACTGCTGTCTTTCTGAACAGCAAAAAGACAAAGTCCACTTTCTATCTTCAAATGTAAAAATGTATATAATGAACATTATATAGCCTACAGCACACCAGTAGCCTATGTATTTCAACAGCGAGAGCAAGTTTTCCAGCACTCTTCCCAATCAAGTTTGTTATAAAAACAATTGTACATCCCTTGCCAACTACCAATTTAATTTAAAATTCCTACATAATTCCTGTCTTTAATAATATTCAACACATCTGCTCACCATTCTTTTCTGTACAGAAAGAATATTTCTGCTCTGTCTCAAAGTCAGAGGAGGTGGAGCACCAGAGCTGTCCATCACTGCGTCCATCAGAGATACAAGAGTGGTAGGTCTTCCCCTTGTAGACAAAGGGAAAGACACAGGGCTGACCCCCAGAGTTGCCACCGTACACAGGAGCTGGTCCATCTATGCCATAGAAAACACACAAATACAGTTAATATGATAGAGGTATAAAAAAACAGCTCATTACCTCTACGGCATTCACCTGTTGGATTGTGTGTCCCTACTCAGACAACTCCATAGCTGAGCTTGTTGCATTCCAGTTGCCAAAATTAGCAGAAGATTATGGTCACTATTAGTGAATGCTGTGAATTCTCAAAGACAAAGGGACCTATCTTACCCCACTGTTCACAGCTGATTCCATTGCCAAGACAGGTACAGACCATCTGCTTTGTTCCCTGGGTCTTCATCCAGCGCTGGCCGATGAAGTACGAAAGCCCTGCATCTGTCCGACAGGGTCCCTCCTGAGGAAGCTGAGGAAGCTCAGACACAGTGGCAGGCTGGTAGACTGCAGGCTGGATGTTAGTGATCACACGAGAGCCAGTGCCTAGAACGTACAGTTGGATCAAGGTCAGGGGCAGCAATTATATCACATCAAATCTTCCCAAAAGAAATGTAACCTATTAAAGGGGACATATTGTGCTAATTTCCAAGCTCATACTTGTATTTTGTGTTTCCAGAAGAGTATAATTACATGTATTAATGTTCAAAAAACACATTATTTTCCCTATCAGTTGGTCTCAATACACCTCTGGTCACTCTTTGTCTGTAACGCTCTGTTTTAGCACCGGTCTTTCTAAGCCCCCCTCCTGAAAAAGCCCAGTCTGCTCTGATTGGTCAGAATTCCAGGTCTTCCACATGCACTATATTTCTAACTACATATGGAGTACTGTAGGAATTAGTAAAACCCAGGAGTGAGTCCGTATTTTTGCACTCCCGGTTCCGTGGTCTCGAAGGCAATGGTATTTTTTTAATGGGTTTTTGGTTAGATGCCTTAAATTAGGTCTGTGGTTAACACTAGCTTAAGAAATGGTATTGTTTTGTTCTATGAGATGAAATACGTCAATCAATACTCGGTAACTTTGACATTATCACACCATACAAGTGAAAGCATCAAAAAGGTGGTGTTCATTATTTTGCTGAACAAAACATGCAAGTGTCATAAACTTTCATTCATTTCACTTTTTATCAATATTGGACCTTTAATAGATGATGTAGCTAAAGAAATTCAGCTTAATTAGAATAAACATCTTTGAACATGAATGACTTCAGATGAAACAACATATAGTTGTGTGTTGCATTGTATAACATACACAATAAAATGAATATCTGTCTTTCATTTCAACTGAAAGAGGACTGCACCCCATATGTGCCATTTACAAAAAACCCATAAAGAACCTTTCAGTTTGAGTTTTTCACCATCCCTGAGTCACAACAAGCATATGTTTCCGTCTCACACCCAATAATCACTTCAAACCACTTTAAGTATATTTCCCCCTCTGACTTTCCCATGTTTCATTTCTCCCTATTCGTTTCCCTGTTCCCCATCTCTCTTTCTCATGAGGTCATGGTCAGGAGGTACATGACACGTCCTTTTCACTTCAACACTTGGGACTTCTTATCTCTCCCTCTTCACGGCATCTGTCTCTGGTATACATTCTTTTCTCTACACAGAGAGCAGGAGAGAAGAGAGAAAAAAAAGGGGGACAAGGATATTATCATTTCTCACCCAGGCCAGTGGTGTGAAGTGAAGCATGTCGCTCACACTTCCACTCCCCTCTGCCATTCCCTGTGCACAGACACTGGAGCGAGTGGCCTCGGGCGTCTGTCTTTGTCCAGGTATCTCCAATACGGTAGGAGGTCAGAGTATCCTGGTCGTTACAGCGATCTAGAGGAGAAGTGAATAAGAGGGATCCATTAGAATCAGATGGAAACTGTGAGACAGCTTTTATGTAAGTGTGCCGAGTGCATGTTTAAAAGTCTGCAGTTATTCTGGGGGGAGTTGATCCTCCTGGCCACCAGCTGTTTCCCTGTTTGTGCCTTGAGACTTTGTTGATAACTTGTTGAACATATGTATGATAACAATTTATCGATAAGCTCCAGTACAAAAATGTCCAAGGCCACCCTGAAGTTTTGCATGTCACAACAAGCCGACAGGGAATAACATCATCCAGCGTCATTAAGGATGCAAGTAACGGTCCTAATTGGAAACACAACTGGTAAACGTTTCCTCCATAGCCTGTTAAAATCTTCCATCCAATCACAAGATACAATGTTTGCCTTTAACTTTTCCAATAAGGTTAGAGGCTGTGGGATTAAAGCTGATATGTGTTGACATGTGACTTGTTGAAGAGAAGCAGTGTTTCAGCAGCTTTTAATTTCATTTTCTGTTTGTATGGTTCTTAATTACCCACTTTTCTCTCTCTGTTTTTGTGTAGTGTTATATTTGTATTGATACAAGTTACTAAGGCTGTTGAACTTTTTAACTGTGGATTTTCTTGAACTTGAAAGTATAGTTCAACTGGAAAACAAATAAAATGATATAACATTTTTGTAAAATTCAGCATATTCCGATCAGTGAAAACTGTTAAGGAAAGGTGGTGCGATGGATTTATAACACAAGACAAAATAAGAGCATCATTGTGAAATGTAATGCGATCCTGAAAACAAGTGAATTAAATAAATTTGACAAGAAAGTTACATTTCATGGATTTTTCAAAGCTGGCCTTTAACTCATTCGCTAGAAGTTGATTCATTCAAATGATGCTGCCCTGTTCTGTGCACAGTGGCAGGAGAAAAGAAAGTGGGGAGATGACCATTCAATAGATAGAAGAAATAAAGAAAAGTTTTTTTTACTTCTGGAGGTGCATGTGATGCGTCCGCTTCCCTCTCCCATACAGGTGCAGTCCACCACCATCCATCCCTGGTACGGCTTCTCCCATGTCTCCCCGACAACATAGGATGTTCCCGCCGTGTTGTCATAGCAACGCTCAGCTGCAGGAAACAGAAACTCATGAGCTACTAAATCAATTAAAAACTTTTTTCACCAATCAAACATTTTGCACAAAACACCTAATAAAAAAATACCCTGCAGACAGACAGTCAGTGGCTGTCAGAATTACTCACCGACAGGTTTGCAGGTCCACTCTCCCTTGCCGTTGCCCAGACAGACACACTCCAACATATAGCCCCCTGTTTCATGAGGTCTTCTCCAGGTGTCACCTATCTTGTATGAAGCCCCACCCTCATGACAACGGTCTGGGTAGATAGAAGGAAGAAAGTATGGTTTCAGAGAGGTCAATATGCATGTGTGTTTGCACAGAAAGAAAGCAAAGGAAAAAAAACACACAGTTTTTCCCATTATCCAACCCCCCAAGTAACTGTTAACAGCTGCACAGCACCAGTCGCTAATCAAGTGTGGAGAATATGGAGATTAACCAGTTTACTGGCACAGTCTGGCAGAGCAGGATATATACAGACACGCATGAGCTAGGATGTGTGGTCTGGGGTTAGAACAGTTAATGACATCGGGGGCAGCTCCTTGTAGAGCAGAAACGTAAACTTACTGGCGATGGTGCAGCTGATCTTGCCCCTCCCTGATCCAATGCAGGTACAGTCCCAGATCATGCCTTCCTTGGGTCTCTCATAGGTTTCCCCCACAGTGTAGGACTGCTGGTTGATCTTATCGTAGCACCTTTCCTCTGCTACAGGGAGAAAACGACGGAAAAGTGTGTTTGATTAAAGGATGAGGGGAATGAAGATGGATTGATGGGGGAAATTTTGAAATGATGTGTTGTTTTCTGTACATAGTTTAAAAAGTGAGATCAATACACAGACACACTAACCTTCAGGTTTGCTTTTACACTTGATGCCAGCCATTCCATGGCAAGTACAGACCAGAGTGCTGCCCAAATAAGGCCGTTCCCACTGGTCATTAATACCATAGAACTGACCATTCTCTATGCAACCATCTGACAGGAGGGGAAACAAAGAGAGCAGAGAAAAAAATACAGCTTTTGATATTCTGGTACAAGCGAGAATCAGGCAGCGGGAGGTCAAATAAAACGCACCCCCCTCCCTTTGCTCCTATGCTAAAATTGAGTGTAGGGAAAATGTGAGAGAAAGAAAACACACTCCACCCTCACACACACCCACCCACAAACACTAGCATGTCCTTTTTATAAGTGGAAATATAAATGAAGCCACTGGAAAATGGTCAGGCCCTGACCATAACTACAAAACAAATTAGTAATAATGGTTAAAAGACAAATGGTTTTTTTTAAAACACCAAAACAACCAAAGCCTTAATAGGAAAAAAAAATGTTATCATGGGACACAACTTAACCAATGCCTGTGAAATTGACTCTGGATGTGTTAAATGGACTTCAAAGGCCCCCAGGGCTGAGTAATAAATCAGTTGCACAGGGTGGGGAATTATAACCACCTTTACACTCTCTCTCTCCCCCACCAGGCTTGCTCTTTGTTCACATCTCATGACTCCACATAGCTTTTTTTAACTTCAAAATTTAAGCCAAGAGTTCTTTTTATAATTATTATTTTCTTTCACTCTAGAGCTTTTATTATTAGCATTAACACATCCGGATAAAGTTCGGATCAGGAACTCAGGATCAGGATCAGGAGCTGAGGTAAATCCAATAACTCCAAATTTAAAGATTAGCAATTGATTTTGCTTTTATCAACCAAATAAAAAAGGCAATTTCTAATCTATGAGGTTCTCGACAGTATAGATAAGTTACTTTCCATCTCTACAACTAAAAATGTCCAACACATGATCGAAATAAACTGTTTCATCATTTACCCGAAGTCCCACAAGTGACCCCCTGTTAAGGAACCACTTGCTGCAACACGAGATCACTCTTGTAAGTAATAAATTAAGAGGAAAACCAACCCTGAGAGACTGAGGAGACCTGATGCTGCTGTCCTTGTCGCCGAGCCCTGTTCGTCCTTTTGGGCATGCAGTTCACCGCGCTCCCGATGCAGAGCGCAACCAGCACCCTGGCTATGGTGCTGCCGGACATGGTGTTTAATTTACGCGAGCCACTCGGCTATTGCAGAACGTGGTCAAAGGTGCTCCTTGTGCAAAGTTTATTTCACCAGGGACGGAGAGAAGTCGGTTCCAGTGCAACTCCTGTTTTCTGCCGTGCTTCAACCTCCTAGATCAGTCCGCTCCTCTCCAGTCTGCGGCCCCAGTGTGCAGGTTACCAGTCCGTGGGAGTGATTTATCTGGGCATGGCTTAGCCTGAGCCGGAGGAGGGAGGTGCGACGAAGAGACCAACTACCCACGCTGCACGTAGACGAAGTGAGGCACACAAACTTTGACGAAACAAAGATGGTTACAAATTTCAGGTCATAAAACTCTTCGTCTAGGCTACATTTTTTTTAACTATGAGGTAAGACATAAAGATCATATTTCAACAATGCCATGTTTGTCTCCATGCAACCTGCAACACTGAAGTAAACAAGCTTTCAAGGGACATACTAAGCTCACTTTCAGGATCATAGCCTACTTGTATTATGGGATTTCTACCAGAACACTTTTACATGCTTTAATGTTCAGAAAACATTTTCTCACACTGTCTGCTTGAATGTTCCCCTGCTCTGTTTTAGGCCTGTCTCTTTAAGCCCCCCATCCAGAAAAAACTCAGTCTGCTCTGATTGGTGAGCATTTCCGGTACTTCTGCATCTGCGCCAAGGCCATCCGGTCTGTTTGACCAGTTTGAGTAAAACTGTTCTGTGCCTAGGCATGGCACGCTTCCCAGCCGTGGTCCAGTTGAGAGAGGTGGGCTTTAGTAAAGCACGGATGCACAAGTATGAGCATGAGCATGCGCACGAGCATGAGCATTGACGCAGTCCTGAGACTAAATATACAATCACCTTAAGGGAGCACTCACACTGTCCGTCCGTACCGTGCCCCGTGCTTTAGGGTACTTGCCCCCCCCCCCTCCCTCCCCGCCCCTGCCTCCCAGGCCCATTTGTACTCACATTACTCAAAATGAGCTGCAGCCGTATTGCTAATACATCATCATCCCTCTGGGATTTAGTTTTGTCTGACTGTTTTTGTCAACTGTCCAAATCTGCAGCAAAAACTCCACTTCTGCATCAAACCACCATGAACCGTTCGGCTTATCTTTTTAAATGTCCGTTGCGAGGAACAGACGTACTGTATATATGTAAATAGACATCACGCTCGTGCCCGTACATGTACATCTGTGCTTTACTAAGCGTGCCATGCCTGGGCGCAGTATTGTTGCACTTACACTGGTCAAACGAACTAAACTTTAGCTGTGCAGCGTGTTTGGGCACGGTTCAAATGGACAGTGTGAGTGCGCCCTCAGCCTCCTTTCAGTTGCCTTGATCTGCACTCTTGGTGTTCCTGTACCATCATTGCAGCCAGGGAATGACAGTAACAGCACTTTCTACCTATATATTGTATAGTTATGACATCACAAGCATCTGGACCTGATTTATAATCAAAAGAAAGACATGAAAATCTTACTTTTTACAATATGGGACCTTTAAATAAGTTTGAAATCATGATACAAAGGCAATGCCCCAATGACAGATTTTTCAGATAAAAATGTAGGGCCTGGCGCCAGAACCATCTTACTGTAAAAGTAAGGGTTTGTTTGGCCACAGGGGTGCTGTACTCTGCACTCTCTCTCTCACTATTGAAATGTTATCCAGGGAAGAAAATCCACCATCTGTAAACTAGTAAAACCTCCTACTTAACCGTCTTCCCTCCTCAGTCACTTATTGTGTCAAATTCAAAGCTACCATCAAATATCTGGGGGTCTGTGTCTTCATTGCAATGTGATATTGTCATCTAGCATTGCCTTATTACTGGCTGACGTTATTTAAGCAACCTCGCTACAGGGCGTTGATGCTATGCAGTGTATTGGCCCATAAGTTTTACACAGTCCGGATAGTGATCTGCAGGAATTAGGTCAATGGCGTCAGTGTCTGGAAAGTCTCCAGTAGCCTAAAGTTTCAATGCCTGGAAAGTGTTTATATGTCCTGGAGTTTTATTGAAGTGATCCCTCTGTGATGCAAGCTAACTTCTGTAATGTGCAAGTCAAGAGATCAATTTTCATTTTCACTCTTGCTCTTCTCCTCTTTCTAGCTAGATCTCTGTCCTTTCTTGGCAGTTGTAATAATTTGAATCCTTTCTCCCGTGCATGCTATTTTCTTTGTCCAGTTTATGTCTTCAACACCATATAAAGCAAGAGGACTGGGCTTCATCTTTCCCCAACTTTGCTTATTTCCCTTAGTGGGTACATTCAAAGTTTAAAATTGAAAATCCATTTTTAAGTCAGTTAGGCATTTGTATTTTTGTATTTGTGTGTTTCAAATGGAATTGTAAGCACTATCCCTTTGACCTTTTCCCTCCTTTTTAGTTGTATTTTCTGTTAGTCACTTAGTAAGTGGAAAGCTACAGTAATGCTTCTATTTTGCCTAATCACTCTTTTGTTTCCCATCTCCATGAGTTAAAACTTCCTGCCATGTCTGGAGTCACTTCTAGACAATGTTGAGGTTGAAACAGTCATGTGTGGAGAGTCCCTGAACTTCTCTTCAATACAAAAAAAACAAACACAGACAAAAAAAAATGCCTGATCTGTTAGTTTTTTTTATTATTAGGTGACTTTGGTGTTTTGAAGGGTTAGTTTGGATTCACCAAAGTCACACAATAACACAAACTAATGAACTAATCACTGTTTTTGCCAAAGGAGTGTGGAGTGTACACTTAAAATAATATTGATTTTTGTAGGGGGCTAAAATATTTTTTTCATCTCCCCACGCACAGCATTTCTCCGCTTCTGTGCCGGTACTCCTGCCTGCTTCTCTAAACTGGGGGACCACATAAAACACTGACTATGGTCATACATACAACACCACTTCAATACATCCAAATAATCCCTTTATTGGACGTATCAGCCAAGTTTTAACATAATAAATGCACCACGTAATGATGATACAGACACTTCAAAACAGTCAAACAAAACTGACATTCCTGACCAAAAGTCTAAAGCAGCACACTGGGTCATTATATCCTCTGCGATGTCATGAGCTCAACTGTTCAGATCAGTAAAACAGATTCACCGTCAACCAGCGGGTAAATCAAGTCAATGAAGCCGTGGTGAAAAGGGAGTGCAGGCTCTCTAACTGAGGCCATGTGGGTTACCGTGTGTGTGTCAGGATATCTACAGGGTGTAGACAACTTTTCAAGGTGTTTGACAGATTTTGTGTTGGTATCATTTGGCCCTGCCATAACATTTGGGTTAACACTGTCCTTTATTGAGCATTTGCTCCGCACAATGATCAGATATGGGGGGCAATATTTTGATACGCTGATCACTGATACTTTTTGGATTTTGATTTTTTTTTAATTTTTTAAACTAAGATATGAGCCCCTTTCACATTACCCAGAGAAGTTGTATGTGAAAACACAAATGTCTGAATCAGTTGAACTGGACATTAAACGGACTTTACCCTGACAGCTCCCGAGTACAAAGTCTGTGTAATGTCCACTTGAGCCCATGTGTGAATTGAGTTGATGATTCACACAAAACAGGTAGAAAACAAACATCTGAGTGTGAAGAAGGAGGGTCATTACACAAAAATGCCAACGAAAAAATGTCCAATTGGCTCACCAAATAAGAAATCGGCTACATGACCGTGGTGTAATCCACATCATGTCCTGCCTCCTGCACACTCTACCCAAGGCTGCAGACACCACCCATAGCATGGACCAAACTGAATATTTCCAGTAAGTTAGTAAGCTTCTGACAAGGACAATTCCCAGTTCTGTGCTACATGTGGGAAAGGGCAACTTGATTGTCCATATGAGAAAACATCTATAAACACTTATAAAACTGAAATACTCAACAGCTCTGTTCCTGTCAGTATAAAGCTGATTCATTTCAATTGTAAGGATGTACATGCAGGTCACAGTGACTAAACCGCTGTGTTAACAGGGTACATGTTTTACAATGAGTAAGTTCAAGAAGTGAAGAAACACCACTTCTGAGCTCTGAGAGAAGCTCCACATATGTTTTCCGTTACAGTGTAAATTAAATATGCTTGTCTATCTGTCTGCATGTAATCTTCCTGTGATAGTAACCTGACTTTAAGGTCTTTCTTTCCATTTATCTCCTCCCCCTAATCTATGTATGGACATGTTTGTTGGATAGCGATGTCGCGTAAAGGTGAAGAGGTGAAAATGTCATCTGATATTCTACTGACAGCAATTTGTGTGCGTTTCTGAATATCTGAGGAGGCGTTAACAATATTGTTTCTGTCTTGAATTTGAACTTACAGCTTGTGACAACAGAAAATTGCAAAATTTGTGGAGGGACAATCATCTGTAGGCCTCATAAGCGGAGGGGAGGAAAACAATATGTGTCATTACAGCATGCTGTAATAATGAATAAACATTCATATATATATATATATATATATATATATATATATATATATATATATACATATATATATACTGTATATATATATATATATATATTATGTAGTGAGATAGTTATGGTACCCAAAAATACAGCAATCCACTGAAACCAACCAAAAGGGGGGGTCATTCCTATGTTACCCAGGTCGTATGCCTTCGCTGATTTATTTCAGCATTTAGTTAGGGGTAGGGGTTACGATAAGGGTCAGGGTTATCATCTGCACAGGCCTATTTGCCGGGGAATTCGGCACTGATTGTGGAAAAAATAACAGACCAGGGAACATAGGACGCTTTCTGTGACAAGCAGGGAACATCAGACCCTTTTCTGAAAAAAGGGTCTGATGTTCCCTGGTCACATACAAAGCGGGGAACATAGGACCCAGGGAACATGGGACCAGGGGAACATGGGTAATCGTACGCTTCCCCAAAAGGGCAAACCACTAGATTTAACCCTTCTACTAGGTGGAGGCTTCATTTGGCGCTTTTTGAGTTAGTTTTCCCACATGATAAAGTAGCTTTTTCATCATCATTTACTTCACCAACAGTTCTTGGTCTTTTTTTAACCCCTCACACGTCTACATATGGGGGTAAGGGAAAGAATTTCCCTGTGGTTACCATCTTTAAACCACTTTTGCTACTGCAATGCCGGGATTAAGGTTGATGAAGCCAGAAATCCCAGTTTAAAGCTATTATCTGGTTATTGCGCAATCTAACTGCCCGCTGTGGCTTCACATGTAAACATACAAACATCTTTTATGGTTATAAAGGCTGGTTTTAAGTGGTGACTTGCCATTAAAAGTGAATCACGCAAAATGGTCACTGTGAAAACTGTGACAATCATTTCCAGTATGCAACTCGGTCACATTGTTGACTGGGACAGTTACAGACACAAAAACAGACTTTTTTTTTTCACAAGACTGTACTGAGGTACATTACACTTTACACTGTGAATTGTCTTATGCAGAGGAGGTAAAAGCTACTTTTTGTACAGCATACAGTGCATTATTTTATTAAATAGTGTAAACATTTCTTTCTTTTTCCCCAAAAAGTTCACAGACACTGGAATGGATTCAAATGTTTGTTAAAACTACTTGGTTAGGTTAAGTAAAATATTGTGGTTTTGGTTAAAATAACTAAGTTTATAACTTTATTACTTGGAATTAGTTTAGTAGCATACATAAGTACAAGTAAGTAAATACGTTAAGAGTTACTAAACTTTTGCTTTCACATGGGACACAGCGGTTAAATCCTGCATTTGTTTGACCCATCCTTCCACCCCTACCTCCTCCCTAAGCCACTTTTACGCTCTTTATACTACATCTCCTGACTTCCTCCTTAGAGGCAGCCCTGCACTTTCTGGCTCCCGATTACATGGGTTATACACAAATAAAAAAGTAGGTGTACGTATGAACCGTGAATGAGAACAGCCTGTTGAGAAGATCCTTAAGTGCATGAAAGAAATAAGGAAAAGAGAGAAATAAAGTTGCAAATCTGAGAGTTTAAGTTAAAAGAACAAGAAAAATGAGAGTGTTGCAATCTCTGTAGAGGCGACGTGATGCGAGCGAATGGAGTGTTGAGAAATTTGGGTAGAGCGAGTGAAGTAGAATGCTGATGTGTGGAAATCATACTGTGACTTTGCGATTGCATTACACAACACAGTCAGAATGATCATCCCCAGAAACATGATGAGGAAAGAGGTCACAGCTGCAAAGTCTCCGTACACAGCTGCTGCACATTTTCATCCAGCTTTTTCTTTCTAAGCCTGTGTCTTCTCCAAGTCTTCTCGAAATGTTACTCGTTAGCTGCTGTCTGATCTGACCATCTGTCTTTTTTTCTTCTATCTCTCTCTTTCTCAACATCATGTGTCCTTGCACTGTATAATCGGCCATTCCTCACATACTATTGCAACATCCCAGAGCAGTCGCTGCTGGCTCTCTCTTCTCTTCTTACACTATTTTTTTCCAGCCTTCCTTTCATACCGTTTGCTCCATGCTTTCATTTATCTGGCTTTTATTCAGAATTTTCAACTGTGGTTTGGTTTTCTACAAATGCCATCGTATCTTGTGTAGATAAATGGCCAATAAAACTGTGAAGCTAGGCAGCGCTGATCAAATCTGAATCAATATTCTCTTACTGCATTGTCTAATTCTCACATAAAGTGATTTCAGAAGCATATTGGTTTAGCAGTAAAATGAGAAAGAAAGCATCAAACATCAGCTTGCGCTATCACAGAACTTCCTAACTTATGACTTGACAACGACCCCCTGAGTGCCTGATCATTTTTTGTTTCTGTAAGGCAGGGATGGGAACCCACAATGACGTTAGGGTGAATCCTCTGTAGACCACTTGGAAGCAGGAGAAGAGTGGGAGGAGGAAGAGTAATCATGGGTTAAACTTTTCCATCCTGCGACATCTAGATCTTTGTAAGGAGAGGGATGCCAACGTGATTTATCCAATTTTTTCATGTTTTTAGTCATGCACTCACCTTCATTCTTTCACAATAGTTGTGTCTCTGGGTCCGCTTTTGCTGGACCTGCAGTATTTATCTCTAGATCTAGATCAGTCTACACTATTTGCATTGAATGTACAATAAGTATACAAAAGGAAACAAATACATACATTTCTAATCTCTCATTTCTAATGTCAACTTCTCTTCTGTTTCCCTCCCCCTCCTGCTTTCCTCTCTTACCCCTCTTCCTCCTCCTCCTCCTCCTCCAGCCTCCCCCCTCCTCCAGGGAGATGAGGTCACAGTCTGAGGAAAGATAAAGTGATTAGGAGTTCAGACTCCACACTTTTCTTAGCTGGATTAGTTCTGGATATCTTCAAAAACATCATAGTATTTATAACTGGTCCGACCTCATTTGAAACACCTCATATCATCAATCATTGCGCAACTATGAGTGGCTAAATTATTGTCGGGTTATCCTTCATCCATTCAGTAGCTGCTCCAACATTCGACTCTCAGCATCACATATGTTAGTTTACACATTATTACAATACACAGAGGCAATGTATGTGGTGATTTCTTCTATGCATATCTCTTTTTCATGGATGTTTGATACTTTTAACCATCAAATAGCTGATAAATACAGAGTTATGGAGTGGGCCGATTCTGATACTTTATCCCAACCCCCACTCCCGCTGTGTGACCTTACTCATAGCCATTTGCTTCGGATATGTGTAGGAAATATCATGAGAGCCCAAGAGAGCGTGAGAGCAACATGGCCCCAAACCACCTCCAGGACCATTAGTTACAGTACAGCATGAGTGACTCAGATCTCTAACATTGGATTATTGTGGATGGACAAGAAACTTCCAAGTGTGTCATGTACGCCTCACAGACTACTTCCACTGTTATTGTCATGGGAATGAGGACTGTTTTTTTTAATTGTTTTTTTTAACCATGTGGAAAGTGGGATTTTAAAATAAGAGCTAAGGGTGGCAACGTAAAAACTTAATTAATTGTTTTATGCATAACAATACAAACCAAACATTGTTACAAAAATGGTCGGTTATAACCCTTATTCTACCTGCTAGGCTACATTAATACGAGGCTAAACACTGCACTCAACTTTCTGTTAGTTAGATAGTTCTGCATCTGTAAAAACAAAACTTGCTTTACACAATATTCATTTCACTACTGTATCAAAAACTTGCCTTCAGAGAAGATTTGTTTATTTAAGTCTATAGATAGAAAATACAATACAATGTTCTTGCTATGTATTGCTATTGATTGCATGCAGCACAGTCTGTATTTGTTTTTGTAGACAATATAATACAATATGTACAATAATACATCTGTAGATCCTGAATGAGAGGGCTTTCTGGAGATTTGTGAGCTAACCCAGGCAGTACTGAGATATCTGTTAACTTCGAAGAATAATACACATATGGAGGCTGCATTTAATTGAAAAGCTCATCCATAGACTAAGCAGCTCTGTTCTGAAAGCAAACAGCCAGTAAGTGCAAACTGAATGTTTGATTATTCGGTGAACATACTGCTGGCTAAACAAACTGAGAAGGCAAAGTGGGTTACATTAGCTTATTCAGGGTTTATGAATGCATCCTGTCTCATTCTTTCTGCTTCAGCTTCAGACTGTCTATTCTCCAGCTTTCTTAACACACAACTTTGTCCAAATGTCCCCAATCCCTCCCTCTTCCTTCTCATCCTATCTCTCCACCTCACCCCCCATAAACAAACAGACATATGATGTCATCACTGCAGCATTTGGTTTATCTCCTGGTGACAGACCATAATGCACTGGGCTGTCGACCCCCGCAGAGAACCCAAGCTGGATGGGAGGAAGTTAGAAGTTACATGGTGGTCTGTGTGTGTGTGTGTGTGTGTGTGTGTGTGTGTGTGTGTGTGTGTGTGTGTGTGTGTGTGTGTGTGTGTGTGTGTGTGTGTGTGTGTGTGTGTGTGTGTGTGTGTGTGTGTGTGTGTGTGTGTGTGTTTGTGTGTGTTTGTGTGTTTGTGTGTGTGTGTTACAGCCAACAGATCTCACAGCCAGATGCAAATCTGCATCCTAACAGCACCATAAACGTATATTCCCCACCTTCCCCTCTGTAAGGGTCATTGAAGCCCAATGGCATCTAAAAATGGCCAAATGGATTTACAGCACTGCCTCTGAGACCAGCTGTTTCCAAACTTCTGTGACATAGCAGGGTATGACAATGAAAAACATTTATATGCACAAAATGATTGTTAATTCAACTAAAGTGAACGTAAGACCTTAACGATTTCTGCTGACCGTACCACATATTTTTAACATTGAACAGTTATATTCATGCAATGTATGGGTGTTTATCCTTTTTATTTCTTCAATCTGGAGAATTCCATTTTTTTTTTACATTTAGACATTTTGGATGTGAAATAGCAAAAGTGCCATAGTGTTTTTTCAGTTTGTTTAAAATGTATTGTCTTTGTATGACTTCTTGTTAGTAAATAATAAATTGTGAGTAAAAGCATTAATTTTCTAAATTAGATTCTAAACATACATAGTGCTTTTAGTATGAGTTTATAATTAGCACAGCAGGTCTCTCTCCTTTTAAAGCATGGGCTCACATTTTTCCATCGAAGAAGTTTCTCTTCAAACAATATTATGATATGTTTAAATGATATATACAAGTGTATTTTTGTATTCGTCATTAATAACATGTGCCACCCTCACTGTATCTTTTGTCAGCAATAACAGCTTGTTATTTACTGATTATTAAAGAGTAACTAAATCAGCAAACCATGTTCTTTTCAGCTGAAAACAAATGTGGGCATTTAGTAATGTTGGTGATGAATTCAGATCCAAATCTTGACATTTTAATGCAAAGTACTGTGTGTTGGAGTAGGAAAATCCTTGTCAACAACGTAATGTCTAAGAAACCCACTACATTTACTGAACAGTGGAAGAGAGGTATAAGGCAGTCATTTCACATCACAGAACACAAGAGTTTCTGGTCTACCACTGCCTCAATTGGTTAGTGTGTGTAATTATATTAGTTTGAATAATGCTACCTAGCTACTAAGTGCAGGCAGACAGCCCAGGAGGGCCTATTTTATTATGAACATTATTATTTATGGAAAAAATAATAATAATAATAATATATATATTATGTATATATATATATATATATATATATATATATATATATATATATATATATATATATATATATATTATTGTAATGTGTCTTTAACTTTATATTATCATGATGGCCACTGAATAAAAGCAAGAGCTCACTTCAGGCTGTGATATGCTCACCTTGGGCCGAATAACACCCCTTACGTAGCTATGATGTATTACAGTAACGATATGCCACAGCCTGTTGTGAGCTATTGCAAGTCTGTAAATATACATACTATTTCAAAAAATATCTTGGGGTCCAATTTTAATTTTACTGATGCCCAGTTTTTAGTTCAGACGCAGACTTTGGATAAACACTTTTCCTAACAGACTGAAAATGAGTAAAAGCCTCTCTGAAGTGTAATCACTATATATGGCAGAAGTACATGTTTTCATAAGTCTGGGCCCATTTAGGAAATTTGGGTGCTGGTCTGGGAACACAAATCAACCTCTGGTTTATTTTGTAGTGTTGGTTTCCCAGATTATGTGTCCATTTCCACAAAATACAAAATATCTCCTAGGCAAGAATATGTGTTTGCTGCCTTTGGTTATTGAGAAAAGAGAGGGGTTGGCTTGTAAGCTTCTTGGCAGATTGAATAATGTTACTTGGTATTAGTGGTTGAATGGACAAAGTGCTCTTTAGGCTACTGAGGAAAGATGTATGAGCCCAGACAGTAACCCGTCTGACCCTGCTGTCCCCCGTCTGACCTGGAAATATTTCACATCCTCGTTTGCATATGTGCTGGTCTCTAAGCAAAAGTTACCCAAGAAATGATGATATAAGAAAAAAGCGAGATAATAATGGCATACAATTCCTGTAAAATAAGATATTTATTTCAATAATATTGGATTTTTTTCAGGCTTACAGGCAATCAAAATAGGATCATTGTAAATTGTAAGTAGCCTAAGTGAAATCAATTTAAAGTGGATTTCATAGTTGCTACCATTGACTGTTTTTTCAGATCTCTATAGATCATGTCATATTAATTACCAAGAGGGATTCAGATTGTGGTTTCCATGGTTACTCCATAACACTGCTCAGGAATTCCAGAGTCAAAACTTGAACACAGAATAGAAAGCCCCAAGACGAAAGAGAGGTGAACCAAACTGAATGGAAGAATGAGGGGGTAGGGAGGGAGAAAAAGTAAAAGAGAGCACGAGAGAGAGAGAACGAGAGAAGGCAAAAGAGAAGAATGAAAGAAGGTAACCTCCAACGGCATCGTACAAAAATATGTTTGAGTCATTATTATACCCTACAAAAACAGTTACTAAGCACAGAGGGCATGGAAAGTCGGGAGAGCTGGGAAATGATGACTTCCCTCAAACGTCTGAGTCACACACAGTCATGTTCTAATTAGAGGTATATAACTACAGATGGAGATGTTTGGGAAGAGCTGTGTGTGTGTGTGTGTGTGTGTGTGTGTGTGTGTGTGTGTGTGTGTGTGTGTGTGTGTGTGTGTGTGTGTGTGTGTGTGTGTGTGTGTGTGTGTGTGTGTGTGTGTGTGTGTGTGTGTGTGTGTGTGTGTGTGTTTGTGTGTGTGTGTGTGTGTGTGTGTGTGTGTGTGTACGTGTGTGCGTGTCCTGTGAGCAGCGAGGGAACCTATTTGCAAGTGTTTTTATGCTCTTGGTGGCAGAGTAAAGTACAGAACACTGCAATGTGGGATCAGAAGTTGAGGAATATCTTTCTGTCTCACCATAACATGTTTTTCCATCTCTCAGCCACAGGGGAAAACAAAGCGTAAACAGTTTACAGTTACTGAAATTTGTCACATTGTCATAGTGGTTGTAGATAAATGAGGCAGCTTTACACGAGCCACACAGGTTATCCCACCTGGCTCGGCAACTCTGCTTGTTACCTTGGATTTAGCAGGTCTGACAGTTAGTGCAAGTTTGTCAGCTCAATGTAGTAGCAGTTTTAAAGCAACTCTGAATATCCCCATTTGTACATACTAACAATTGTGAGTCCCGTATGGAACCAGAACTACTTTCTGTCAAAGTAATAAAAACAGCATGTTCTATGGATTATTCTGAGTAAAGGCCCCTACACATGATACTCGGTAAAAACGCTTTGCGCCGGCCATTCCATTCATATGGAATAGGCGGTAGCGGCAGCGCCCAAGGTAGTGGCGCGCACTGTTAAGATTTTCCTCTCTGCTGCTGCTCTCAGAGTTCAAATAAGTTTACCTTCGACCTAGTTGCCGCTGACCTTTCAAACGTGCAACCAATGAAATAAGAGCTTCAAGTGTGACGTTTACGTTTCCTAGGCAACCAGAGAGCGACATCAAGCCGGTTAGAATGATAAAGGAAAACCTTATTGTGTGTCCGAGTTTCCCAAACTATTTAACATTACAATAAAGTACTTTCACGATCTCAGAAGAAAACTTAATGCTTGGAGGTTTATAAGCAGTCCCACCAGGTCTGTGAATAGGCAGTTACAGTTACGGTTGTTACAATACTAACGTTGATTTAGCCGTTTACTGGGTCTCTGCGCCCAACCTCACCGTGAGCCCAGCGCAAAAAGCTTATCATGTGAAGGCCCCTTAAGGATGATGTGTTGCTGTTGACTTTTTTCAAATATAACTTTTCAATGCGGTATGTGCCACAAATCTAAGTCTTTCACCTCTATTCTATTTAGGTGGAAGTAGTCTGGCTTATCGGATGTAAAGTGCTGGGATAAAGCCTAACATCACACAACGGATGTCAGATCCTTTCTGTATCTCTGCTATCTAGTGTATCTTTGCAAGGGCTTTGTTGCTGCATCTTAGCATTACCACCGCCCAAGACAATTGCGACTTGTTCAAAGAAATACAAACAGCCCAGAACATTTATCTCAGAATGATAGGTCTGTTGAGCCAAACTATACATGAGAAAAGGGTGGAGGAAGATATTTTCAGAATCTGTTTTCCCATATGAAGTTGCCCTTTCTTAGCCTGGAAATCCAGACCGACATCTATCCAGACGTCTGACAATGAGCAATATACCTTCCCAACTCATGGGGCAGCACCAACGCATGCTTTTCAAAATACCACTGCACGCATTTTGATAGCAATACGTCCGACTACGACCAATCAGAGCAATAAACAAGGGGACGTAGCTAGCTTACTTTAACGGCGCATCACTGTTGTCATCAACAGCTGATAGTATGATTTGAATGGTGGGTTGGGATTTTCTGACAGAGTTAATGAGCTCCAATGGTGCAGAGGCAGCTGCAGAGCAAATTGAAATGTGCTAGCGATGTATCTGGATTTCCAGGTTAGCCCTCTTTTACATGTAGCACACAAAAGAAGATTGTCTGTGTCAGATGCTTCCTGGGAATATACTTCCTTAAGTTAAGGCGAGGGATTGTGCATGGGCAGAGCGTGCGGGAGGCAGGACATGACATGGATTACAGTGCGTATAAACAGCCGATTTGATAATTTGCATTACACAGACTTTGTACGAGGGACCTGGCAGGGTAAAATCTATTTATTGTCTGATCTATCAGATATGGGCATTTGTATTTTCATATGCAGCTCCTCTGGGTAATATTTAAGTTCAGGAGACTGATGTCTTTAACAATCTGCATGGATAAATACTAGAGCTAAGTGAAAAAATATACAGTAGGTATGAACTGACCCTTTAATCATGTTGAAGTTGCAGACTTAACTCTACTTAACTTTACTTACCAGTATACCATAGTGTGGTATTATGGTATTGGTTTAATACCCTACATGAGGTTTGTATATGAAGAAGTATAAAATGATATTGCAGCTTTACTTTCCCTCCACCTCTTCCTGAATTTACATCATAACTTGCATGAGTCAGTTTGGTCTGAGTGGAAACCGATGAATGGAAACAGACAATTTCATACACTTCCAGATGGCTCTGTCGCACTGTACTAGACACTCCAGTGGCATTGGAAAGACATCAACTGGGCTGTTATTTCAGGGGTACCAGGGAGTGAGTGAGAGATGGGGGAGAGAGAGAGAGAGAGAGAGAGAGAGAGAGAGAGAGAGAGAGAGAGAGAGAGAGAGAGAGAGAGAGAGAGAGAGAGAGAGAGAGAGAGAGAGAGAGAGAGAGAGAGAGTGTATGTTCATGCTGATGTAACATGTATTAACCCAAGTTCTTCTTCTCATTAAGTGCATTAGTGCATTAACAGTATCATTAATGTGATCAAATGTGTTATTGTATCTTTATATTATGTTGGTGTTCATATGAACTTGTATTCTTTTTTTGACTTTATCAAAAAAAAAATGTTGCTTATTCAGTTACTTTACCAGGCATCTGGGTACGCCATAAACACTAATGACATCTTTGTTATGTGAGAAAAGGAAAGAATGAAGATGAGATGGAAAGGGTGATATAAAGGAAGAATGGAAATACTGAATAAATTAACAGTTTTAATTTCCGTATGCTTAAATCTTTGTTGAGGAGGGGGATTTGAATCTACACCATTAAAGTGAAGAAGTATATATGTCTGTGCATGTGTGTAGTAAACAGAAGAGAGAAAGTTTTGGTTCCTTTCATGTCTTGAGAGGGTCTACATTATTAGAAGAGCTTCTGTTCCTCTGCTACCTGTCCACTGAACCAGGACAGATAAATCAGGTTAGTTCTTTTGATGTTGTGCAGTGACCTGCCCTGAAATATCTGCTCTGCTATCAGAACAGAAGAGGGACTGTTTAGCTTTGGGCAAGCAGCCCACTCTCCTGAAACTCTTCATTAGCCCTTTTGATAATATATGGTGGAGAGAGACGAGAAAATGAGAAGGGACAAATACCACATCATAGGTGACTCAGGTGTGAGGGTCAAGTGGAGCTACAAATAGAAGCCTACTTTTCAGCCACTGGAAGAGTATAAGACGTTTTAAATAAAGGAAAACGATTTACATCCTAAACTGATTGTGTGTCAAATTACTGAAAAAGATTTTAACACCCACACAGAGATTTATATCTTTCTATTGTGTCTGTTTAGCATTTTGTCCTCCTGTGCTAATCTGCCGTGCTCATGTTTCATTTGTACTGGCAGGTACTTCTGTCCCCTCCTCCGTTCAGACAGAAAAGCTTAAGTTTCATGTGGGGCTGGTTTAAGATGATGACTGACGGAGGTGCGTCATTCCTAACTTAACTGATGTATCACAAAACTCAGATCAAACTGTCAAACTAGGCAGCGCTGATCAAATATGGATCAAGATTCTGATGCTTTATTGTCTATTGCTTGCCCCTTATGTTTTCAGAAACACATATTAGGGTACTTTTCTGCAATTTGAGTGTCTGTGGCCAAGTCGCCATTGTTTTTCTGCTTCAAAACAGACCAAGCACCACTTCAACCTGCATGTGTCACTGCCAAGTCATGTTGTTGCTGTGATTAGTTGTAGCTCTATCTAATTGCATCCAGAAGAATTTTGGTCTGCACTACTGATAACACCCCTTGGAAGCAGTCAGAGAAGTTCCAGACTAATACACATTTGCAAAGTAGTCTGGCAATGCCAGGCTAGTGTAGGCCTATAACCACTGTGACCCTGATAAGGGCACACCAAAAAGTGGCACAGTGGAATTAATCTGTGCATCTTGGCTAGTTTCACTGAAGCTGGTACGCTAACGTCTAACAAACTGGGAAGATGCTAGCTCTCGTCAGCTAGCTGTGACTGGATAAATGAGACTTGGATTAAACTGCACAAGTTGCCCCACTATTACTTCAATGCATCAAGACATTTTCCAGTATCTTTGATTCTCATTTCACCATGGAGGCATGATACAAAGACAACAAAAGAAAAAGTTTTCTGTAAGAATTCAAGGTAACACAGTGTGAATAATTAATATGTTGGTGTTTGTTTTGGCCGTGCAGTATTCCTTAAAATCATTTGGAGAATAACTGTACCATCGACTTTTCTCAAAACTTTATGAAAGCCACTCTTTTGATGTGGAAAAGTTTATACTCATACAGACATAAAAAGATAATACGTCACAATAACTTCCTTTATTTTGGAGCCCTCTCTTCCCATCAAAGGTCAGCACTGTCATCAAGGCTCGCTATTGGCCAACAGCAAAAGCAGCAAAGTTCCTCAAAGTTGAACTCGATGTGAAGAATTTGCATGGATTTACTTTTCGCCTACAGGCCACCCACTGATTGTGGTGAATCCACTGAAATGAAATAATTTTTCAGCAAAGTGTTTCAGTCTCAAGGCCTTTACACAACAGGGGCATTTTTTCCATCAACTCATTAGTTTGCACATCATATATATCGTATATTTTTCCGAACTGTAGATTGTGTCATGCATACTTACATTCAATGGAAATATTACGCAGAGATAAAGCATTTTTCAAGAACAAGGTTGATTTTTCTTATCTTTTGCACGGTGAATAAAGACACAAGGATGATAAAACATCAACATTGCTGCTCTGTAGTCCGTTTCAAGACGGCAAACTTTACTTCTTTCAACACTGACAATGCAGCGCATACCACTCCTTCCATTCTTACTTTTCAGAATAAAAAGGCTATTGACTGCATAACTGTAGAGCTGATCTGGCAGGGCAAGCACATCACCGATCGCTAAACCATGCTGCAAATACAGGCCAATGCTTCCCCTAAAATCCATCTACAGTTTGTAGATGATAAAAATATATTTGTCATCATTTTGTAAGACTCCCAAAAGTCCATGTTAAGCAACACAAACTGACTTTCCCATTGACTCAGTTTCCTATTGCATCCATTTTGTCCATTTGGGTTATGCATAATTTCCTACGCAATTTGAAACGCATGTGTGACCATGAACTGCCAAATGCAATGGAATACATTAGAGAAAACGACAACAAAAACACCCGGAACCTTCTGCATCACATTTGTGATCTATACACACGGACAAATGAGATCAAGGACACACGCTCACATAAATTCATACCCCACTAACATATTCAAATAAAAGCCACTTATTTTTGAATCATTGGTGAACCAAATGTGTGTTTCTGTTTTGTTTTTGCTATGATGTCATTCTTGTTGCAGGCTGTAAAGCTGAAAGAATAACTTTTAAGGCTTTTAGACTGTATCAGATAAACTCCAACTAGTATGGAAATCTTCCCTGTATCAATCAACACAAGACAAAGAGAACAACGGCTGTTGTTATATTATCTTAAGGGAAATAACGATGATTTACCACTTTGTTTCACATTCTGTAGACTCACTTTCCCCACCATTGATGGACAAAATATGCTGCTGTGGTTGTGTGTGTGTGTGTGTTTGTGTGTGTGTGCGTGTGCGTGTGCGTGTGCGTGTGCGTGTGCGTGTGTATACGTGGGCATGTGTGCGTGCCTCAGACGTTGCAGCATTATCGCATGTCCACTGTTAAATTTTTGTCAAAACAAACGTCTCTCTTTGCCCAACAACTGTGGTTTATCCACATTGGTCTGTGATGTAATCCAAAAGGGGTGACAGGGGTCAGGGTGCCGTAATTGGGGGAAAAGTTAGGATGATTTTAAGGGCCCATGACTGACAGGGGCCCTAAACTATTAGAACGTGAGGAAATGTTATTAAATTAACCTGTCATCGGTAATCAATGATTTCCATTAATAAAACGTTATATGTCCAGTGAAATAAATAAAATCAACAGCTACCTGTTGTAAAGCTTTACTTGAAACTCTCAAATTTTCTTGAGCAATATTTTAACTCTTGAACCCTAAAGTAATTTAGCAAACACAGTGTGATGCAAATGTACTAATCATGAATGAATCACAAAAGAAAATGTTGACGTTGCACTATGAGTAGAGTTATTTAAAGGTATTTAAAGCTTTAATGGGTCGGTTCGGTTCTGGACGTCCCATTACAGAAATGGCACTTGGTTGATGTGGCTGGTGCCTGGTTGGGTGCCCAGTGTGACATCTTTTCATGGGGCCCAAAATCCCTGACGGCGCCCCTGCCTTGAGACAAGCAAGAACGCGGCTGTTGCTGTGTGGCCGAGCCAGGGATATGCATGCACACCATAGTGCACACACAGACAGCTAATGGAGAGAAATTGGAGAAACAACATATTAAAGTTGCACTCCATAATTGAGAAATGTTGTTTCTAGCAGCCTCTTTGGCAGTAAGATGTAACTGCAGGTGAGCTTGTTCTTTCAGAGCCCTCTATCTTGTCACGTTCACAATCACTATGTGTGTTGACCAAGGATTTAGACTATTTATTTTTATTCATGTTTTTGGTCTTTTGTAAACTTTATTGAAACACATTTACCTCTCTACCTCCCGTCCGACCCCTATATGTTTCCCTCTTAAATCCATACACACACACATTTCTATTACACTTGCCCTTACTACAAGCCTGACTTAGAAGTTGAGGTTCCCGTTTCTGATTACGAGTGAAAGCAGCAAAACTGTTAGTGATAATCTGTCAGCAGCGTCACTAATATGGTGTCTTATCTACGTCTATGGAGGGAATTTTGCCACACACACTCGGATTGGAATATTCAGCAAAAAGGCAGTAGAAGTAGAAGTTTTCTCATTAGTGAGTCATATGATCAGCCACCACTGTTTTACATCACTCTTTGATAGATAGTAACTTAGAAGACAATTAAATAGATGAAAATCTTACGGAGTACAACTTTAAATCTTACAGGAAGGGTCCGCTAATATCACAGCAATAATTGATGTGTGGCAAAAGTACAGATGGATGACGTGAGTTGAAGCACTCACACGGCTCCAGAGAGGTGTGGGAAACACGAAAGAAAGAGTACATGGCAGAGACAGGCTGTGACTGTATGGTGCCATGCTGAAGACGAGAAGACTGAAGCAAATAGTCACAAAGCAGACACACAGACTAGACGAAGGCATGTTGTAACAGCTATTATTAATTATATCATGCTCACTGGTATTTTCAGGAAAGAATTTTCTTTCTCTCATACGTCCCACTTCTGTCTTTTCCAGGCCAGATTTACGGGCCTGCTCGCATCGTTTCTCACATGAACTTTCCCTCTTTAGCTCACATTAGCTCACTTTTTAGCGAACTTTTTGTAGTTTTTATTTTATCACAGTTTCTTAATCTTGATTAATTATTGATAAATTGTGTCTTGTATTGTAATTGAATAAATGGAGTAAGCTTCAATAAATATTCTGTTTATAGTGTTGAAATTTAGTGTTGTATAGGAAGTTCCGGTCTCCATCCAGCTGAGATGCACCTCTGGTATCTGATGTACCGGCTATGTTTCAACTTGTCTAATTTTGCTTCTCTGCTCACATTTGATAGGATTCTACCACCAGTGCCAACCTCAACACTACAAACATTTACAATCATCCTTACAGCCACACATGTGGAGAGTTTCAGTGTCTTTTTGGTAGTGAGGTACTGGAAATAAGTCCAAGTTGTCTGGCAGAGGACTTTGTCTTTTTCTTTCTATGTCTACCCTCTCAAGCATCTGTTTTTCTCCTCTGCTTTCAACCGTAAATGTCCTTCCTCTTGCTAATGTATTGCCTTCGTGAAGTACTTTCACATTTCTTATTTTCTTTCTTCTGCTTCGTTCAATCACTGTCCACACCCGCTTTTTTTAATCCATTGTCCTTCCTCTTCTTGTCTGTAATCATGTTCATCCTCCTTCCTGTGGGATGACCTGAGATGATCTGAAAGCTGTCATGTTTTTATTCATCCTTCAGCTGCAACCTCTAATCATTCTATCTGCCTAGCAGTCACTTTAGAAAAGATGTTCTGTGTTGATGTTTCTGTGCGTGTTATTGCTTGTATGTGTGTGTGTGTGTGTGTTTGTGTGTGTGTGTGTGTGTGTGTGCATGTGTATCTACCATTTGCCAATGAGATAAACAGTTAATTAGTCTTCTACTGGGGTTGCTAGGCAGAGAAGAGATGTGATAGTTTCCTCACATCAAAGAGAAATGGATGCTTAATTTGTCATGTTTTATCTTCTCCCTCCCTTTTATCTACTCATCTCCTCCCCTTTGCTGTTCATCTATTTCTCTCTCCCTTCCCCTCTCTCTCTCTCTCTCTCTCTCTCTCTCTCTCTCTCTCTCTCTCTCTCTCTCTCTCTCTCTCTCTCTCTCTCTCTCTCTTTCTCAGCCTTTCCCCTGTTTCTCTCTGTGGCTTCATCCTCTTCCTCAGTAAACAAACAAAACCAAACCGTTTCCGCAACATCAGTCATGGAAATTTCAATGCAATGTTAATGGCTACAGTACATTTAAGGACTTACTTTTTTCATTTTTACGTGTTCTTAAATTAATGGAAATAGTGCACATATTTTTGTGTTCATTTAAGGAGAATTGCAGGGCTCTGAATAGAATATGACAACAGGATCCAAAAATAATTGTCTGGGAATCTACATTATAAGGCATTTTCACATCTTCGTGTCTCTAAATATTATGTTAATTTAACTTGTTATTGGGTAAAAGAAAATGTGACTTTACAATTTAAGTTTCCAGATTTCAAAGCAGCAGTGTAATTGCCCCTAATGAGCATAATTGCATTAACCTAAAATCATCATGCCGCCCTTGTGAGACTCTTTTTTTAGATGACACAGATACAAACGAGAAATGAACTGATAACCAGGCACGCAAAAATAAGAAGTGAGTTGGAGCATTGTACAGTAGAACTTGGCAACTTTTTAGAGCGTACAGAAGTAGAAAAAAAAAAAAGATCATGAGGCTAGCTTGGCTTTTCCCCCTTGTCACAGGGCAGGAAGTTTGCCAGACTAGCCCTCTATCCACAATCTGTATATCAGAGTCGCTTCTCCCCACCTCCTCCTCCTTTACCCATCTTTCACATCGCTCACCTCCTCCTCCTTCTCTCCTCTTTTCAGCCATCTATCTTATCCACAGTCACTTCCTCCGCTCTCACCTCCTCTCCCTCCTCCACCATCTCTTATTTCATCTTCCGCCTGCCCCCATCTCTCCCTATCTCTCCCCTTCTCGCCCTCCTCCATATCAGTCTTTCAGACAAAGATATGGACTCAGTAAAGTCAGGCCTGCCAGCTTTCATAGTGTTCAAGAATGTTCTGCTTTCAAGAAAAGACTGAGTGCACAGGGTGTTATACCAAGATTGTTATTCTTTTTATAAGTCAGGTCAAGGTGCTATATAAATAATGTGAAAATGTCAAAAGTCTCGATCCAGAAACTGTGCCGTTAGGACATGTGTACGGTTATGATGGCACAACTACACTATAGGTAGAAAGTGCCGTTGCAGTAACAGTCATTTCCCGGTTCTGGTAGAATATTTCTCCTTTAAGAGATGCCTAAAAGGGAAGACAACATGCCGTTTTCCATGGACAAACTAATAAACATGTTTTTTTTTCAGTCTGTAAGTACAAAGAAAAACCTGCCTCAAGGCTCCTGTGACACATAATTATGGATGAGGTCAAACAACTTTAGCAGATTAAAGATCTTGTAATGAAGAGATGAAAAGAAAAACATTTGTAGAATCTGTCAGGTTAGCAGTAAGTTTCAAATTGCTTGATCTACCTCTTTAATCTCAGTGATATCATTCTGTACGTTAATCTTACTTACAGTTACACGTGTAAACTAAATCCCCCCCATAGCTTCAGTCCAGCGTGATGTCAGTGAGAATGTGAGTGCCTTATATGAATATGAGACCTAGAGCCAGTCATGGTTAATTTATGATGCTAAAGGCTTTATGAATCATAGCCAGAAAAAACAAACCAAAGGCTCTCTCGCTGTGTTGTCTTAAATACTGCGATCCCACTGTGGGTCATTAGAGGGGGGTTTCATATACGTAAGTCTTGCATCAACACTGACTTGAGTTCACACAGAGTGGAGAGAAGAAGGAGTTAGGTATAGAGAGAGAGAGGAGAGAGTGATGGAATACAAAAGAAGAAAGAAAAGAAGGTAGTTTTTCACAATTGAGAGGTAAAAGGAAATTTTAGATGAATCGCTTCTCACACTACACACACACACACACACACACACACACACACACACACACACATCCCCACGTCCACTGTTGGATTTCATATTTAAAAAAATAGAAATTCTTTTTCTTTTTTTTTAAGTTCAATCCATGGGCCATTTTAAAATCACGCAGCTGGCTTTAAAGGAGAAATTCTACGCTTCAGCTTAAGGAAAGGTTGGATCTGGAGCACTAAAATTAGCAGTCATGAGGTTTTCACATGATAGCAGCGTTGGTTCTTTCTGACTTTTTAGATACATCAGAATTGCCCCTTAGAACTTCTTTTCCATCTGCATCTATTCATCATTTGTTGACCTCATGGGCTCCTAGGTGTGGTTTTTCTATCCCTCCCTCTCTGCCTTCATGTTGAAGAAGCTGACTCTACTTTCCTCTTTGCCCTCTGCTCCTCTGCCTAACCACCGCTGCACTGACGCTCTGTCATTTAACCATACCATACTGAGAAAAGCGTCCTTTGTGTGTGTGTGTGTGTGTGTGTGTGTGGTGTGTGTGTGTGTGTGTGTGTTTAATATCCCTCCCAGAGGGAAGGGAGGAGCAAAGTTTTAGAGTCAGATAGGATGCTTAGCCAACTGATACACATGCAAAGGAACATGCACACAGGCACAGACACACGATAATTAAAAAACAAACAAACTGAAAAGTCGATGCAACATTCAGCTTGGTTATCATGGCAGTAATCATTTTCTTTTATTAAAACGTTGCATTCTGACTAATTTGGGGCCATGGCCCTTCAGCTGTATACTGTATCTGCACCTTGGTTTGATTTATTTCAATGTATTGGTTTTGCACATTCAGCACAGGGATGGACCAAATTGAAAGTCCAAAGAAAGTGGCTGTGGTGTAAATAGAGATTGAAGATTCAATATTGGTCCAATTTATAACTATCTACATTATTTTATTATCCGTATTTTGACTTTCCCAAGGCGTTTTTTTGGCCCAACGGTGAGAAATTGGATTGGGTCTCAATCATGCATTCAGTGATTTTATTGCCTCTTAGGAACACTGAGCATGGGAGTGTGGTTCTGTATGTGTGGCTTCTGTAACTCGGTGTGTAAGTCTGTGTCACACCCAGTTAATACACCAAGATAACATCAGGATCAGATGGTCCAAATCAAGTTTCAGATCGTGTATGTGTGTGTGTGTGTGTGTGTGTGTGTGTGTGTGTGTGGCAAAATCATTGCAAAATTTCAAATGCAGGACCTACCACCGAGAGAATTTGATTAATTTGCCAAGTGTCTCCCTGTCTGTCTGTCAGTCTGTGTGCGGCTCAAATTATGACGGAAGAAACTTGACAGGTGTGTTGAGATCAAAATGAGAGCCGAGTTTGAAGATGGCTGTGGTCAGAGCAAGTAGGGAGGAACGTATTAGAAAGTAGAGGAGTTTTTTGGCTCCCCCACTTTATGCCAAGAACAATAAGTGCATTCAACCATGAAGATAAATGGCACGAATCACGCAGGTATATAAAATTAATCAAATTTGCAAAATGCACAAGAGAGAGAAAGGTTTCTTTGTTTTTTGTTTGTTTGTTTGTTTGTTTTTAATTGATTCAGAGGCCACAGTGCAGACTGAACAGGTGTGTAGGGTTTCTGCTGTCTCAGTCTGGCTTACCAGATGTACAGTGCTGGGATAAAGCCTCTCATCCGGCGCGCCTCTTACACGCTGGTGTCAGGCATTCTCTTCCTATCTCTGCCATCTGCCTTAGCGCCGCCCAAGACAGTTGTTATTGGTTTGACAGAATACCTACAGGCCAGGCCATTTTTCCCCTATCCAAGGAATAATAAACAGTGTAGCCAGACCGTACTCCAGCGTTGATATAGCGCAGTAGATACAGGTCTGGCAATGTGAGACTACCGCTGTCCTGATGTCAGATGGTCTCTAGTTTAGTTCTGTTGCATTCTACACCATCTCCTGAGAGAACTATCTGGCTTTTTAACGACAAAATGATTTACTGTGTTCACCAAAGCATATAAAAGAAAGTTGTACTAAATCTGAATTATTCTTTAACCTAAGTCAGATAGACGGGCAGAGAAAGGGAGTGAGAAAGAGATACAGACAGAGTGTATAGACATAAATAAAGGCTTTCCCCCTCATTTGACCTTTGTGAGCGAATGGCAGCTGTTTTTCAATGAGCTCATATTGGTGGAAGCCCAGTATTTGTCATGTCTGTGTGTGTGTGTGTGTGTGTGTGTGTGTGTGTGTGTGTGTGTGTGTGTGTGTGTGTGTGTGTGTGTGTGTGTGTGTGTGTGTGTGTGTGTGTGTGTGTGTGTGTGTGTGTGTGTGTGTGTGTGTGTGTGTGTGTGTGTGTGTGTGCGTGTGTGTAGACCTACCAGAGTAGATTTCTGGGCGGTGAGTCACAGAAAATGGAGATTGCAGAGTCAGGCAGATACATATCCCAGTGTCCCCGAGCAATAATACACCCCCCACCTATACACACACAGAGACACAGAGATCTAGAAATCACCTCAGTAGCAGATGTGTTACATTAGGTGTATATAGTAGTATGTAGTAAGTGTGCCAACGGTCATACGGTCATAGTCTTACTGTCCTCAGGGAGGATCTGGCTATACTACTACAGAATCCAGAGGTGTAGGACATGTTTAACTCACTATGTCTGCTGAGAAAACTGTCAGATCTCTTTTTTTTCAAAGTTATGGTCTAAAGTATGCACACAGTATACTTTAACACACAAGGATGATAGGTATGACTATGCAAAGTCTTTGCAAATGGAAAATATTTATAATATATGTTCTAGCTGTGGCACGCTTAAAGGCATAAAGGAAATGATGTAGAGATATGAAGATGATTGGACCTTTGATCAGACTCATTATTGATGAATCATCCATGATGTCTGATAGCTCTGAGCAGACATGAGCATCAAGTTTCACCAAAGATATTCATCTAAATCAAGTTTAGACTATGACTTCACCAGTGCCAGATAGCGGTGTCTATAGCCAGTAAACACTTTGAAGTGTAGACACAGTTTAGTGCAAAGAAAGTTGGCGACAACTCACTGTCACTGTTGTAGCTACAGTATATGAGCCTTCATTTTGTCTCAAAACGGATTACATGACTGTATTGCTATTAGTGATGAGTGCAGACAGTGCTGTAAAGACTGGACAAACAGCTGGAGAGTCATTTTGGTGTTTGTACAATAACATATTCAGCTAAACCAGGTGATGTCCATCATGCAGACCAGGACCATCTGCCGTTTGTAGAAGCAGCTTATAACGAACCATATTCACGCTTGTGTCCCGTGTGAAACCAAAAGTCAACTTTGACGGTTGACATTTTCCTATCCCTTACCAAATTGTTTTGTTACCTTAACTTAAGTAGTACAGTTCCACAACATTACAACATGTTTAAAACTGACCGTTTTCACAACATGAAATAGATGTTTCAGGAGTCATTGGCAGTTGACCTAGTCTATCATTTAGGAATGAGGACGTACTGCCATAATGAGAAACAACATGTGAGCCAAAACAGAGGGTGTGTGTGTTTCCATATGTACGTTTTTTTTAAATTTTGTCTCTGTGTATTAGAATTAGTAAGTATTATATGTGTAAAATAGTTCTCTATTAACCTGTCGGAGCTAAACCATAACTTTTATTGAGTGAATAAAAAATGGAAAGTTCTTAAACCACGTTACTTGGTTGTAAGCAGGGGTTAATATGGTATTTTGCAGGTTATTTAAACAATTAAACACACAGTCTACCACCACACCTAACTCTGTTCTCTATGGAGCCCCCCTGGTGTCAGTCAAGAAAAAAAAGCTATGTACTAAACTGAGGGAAGGGATTGCTAAACCGTGCACACGGTTTTCTAAACTGAGGGCACCGATATTAAACTTGGCAACCCGAGCCTACGGATATGACGTCAGCTACTTCAACGTTGATGAAAGGTGCATTTGACGTGACAATTTGTGAAAATATGCAAAGAAAGTTGTGAAAAAAAGAAAAAAAACACAGCGCACCTCACAGGTAAGTCAATGTATTCTGTGCCCTAAGTTTAGAACATGGCTTTTTTTCTTGACTGACACCAGGGAGGCTCCGTAGTTGTGACACTAAAGTTTCTTTCTACATTTACCTTACTTATCCGGCTTTATTTTAACTACTTACACTTATTTTTAAAAGAAATTACATCACTTTAGAAGTTAGTTTGTCTGTTACTCCCATTATTTCTGAGATGAAAAACACTGCCTTGACATTTTTTAGATGTTATTGCTGCTGTGATTTGTACACTGTGAGAGTTGGACACCAGTGACTGCTTTTGTTGGACTTCTAGCACTCCTCTATTCATGATTCAAGGTTTAGAAGCAAATATAATTGACCTAAATGCTAAAGACCGAGTGGAGATGTCAGAAAATACTGACAGATGGAGAATGCATTTGTTGGTTTTGGTCTTTTCATGGGATTTGCTAACAATGATGAAATTAGGGGATAATACCAGTCTTTAAGGAAGTGTTGAGCTTTATCATTTCTCTATAGAAAGTCATTATGAGGAATAATATTTTGTTCAGCTTTCATCTGCTCAAATCTGAACCCAGGACATCTTGTAAATGGCTTATTTGGCTTCATTTGACTTCTCTAATTTGATACATCATAAACACAAAAAACGTAATGGAAACTAAATAGACAAATATAGAATATGAAGTCACTCATCTGGTCTGACCATTTCTGTGGTAGATGGTAGAATCATGGAATCAGAATTAGAATTCTATTAGTCATCCAGAACGGCTTCTATTTCTAAGAGGGGACACTCTGCTTTGTACAATTGACCTCCCAGCTGTGACACATGCATTCCTATGTGCCACACACACACACACACACACACACACACACACACACACACACACACACACACACACACACTCACACACACATTTTAAGGTAGGAACACCCTTTACAGTGGGCTTACCTGTGTGTATGTGTGTGTGTGTGTGTGTGTGTGTGTGTGTGTGTGTGTGTGTGTGTGTGTGTGTGTGTGTGTGTGTGTGTGTGTGTGTGTGTGTGTGTGTGTGTGTGTGTGTGTGTGTGTGTGTGTGTGTGTGTGTGTGTGTTTCTGTTTGTTTTTCTTTGTATATTAAAAGCAGAGCCGCTCTCCCATCTGCACCATCATTACATGACATCACCCACAGCCAGGGCGTCTGTTCAAACAAAGGGAGGCTCTTCTCTCCTTGTGTCAGTATGGATGCAGTCTATATGCCGTCAGTACAAGGTGCTGATCCAGCCTCTGATTCATGTCAAAGGAACGGTGAAGGTGAGTGGGTTTGAGAGTGGTTATGGCTGTAGTTCAGGTTGTTCGAGTGAACATCAGATGAGTGTTGACAGAAAACCCAGCCAGGTGATCATATGGGGAGTGAATCACTGTCTGACTTTGCCCTTGAGAGAGAACCAAGGGGAAGATGAGGATGACAAAAATAATTTTTACTTATGGTTGGTTTTGCCCCCCCCCCCCCCCCCCCTTTTTTTTTTTTAGCCTGTCCTGTTCTTCAGTCTTTTTTTCTTTCCTCTTTCCTAATCACTCACCTTTCACTCCGGCCTTCCTGCTTTCCCTTTTTTTTTCTTTATACTCACAAAAGGAATTTTTATAATGACTAACTGTTATCATGCCTCCACACTGTGGCCGGAGGCATTAGGTTTTGTCCATCCGTCGGTCCCATTCATGCGAACGCAATATCTCAGGAACCCCAGGGGGGAATGTCTTCAAATTTGACACAAATGTCCACTTTGACTCAAGGAGGAACTGATCAGGTTTTGGAGGTCAAAGGTCAAGGCCACTGTGACCTCAGAAATGCATTTTTCTCCATAACTCAAGAAATGTCACAATGAGATCAGTTCAGGTGGACCCAAATGCAAACGCAGACCAGGTGCAGGTTTACAGTGGATTTATTAGAATAATTATGTTGGGTGAAATGGAGATGGAGTTGAGGCAGCTGGGGAATCTGGGCGTGGTCAGGTGGGACATGACTGGGTCGAGAAAGCAGAATTGGGGCTGTGAAGATGGCTTGAGGCATCAGAAGGCAAACTGGCAGCAAGGCAGGCTAGAGAATGGGTGATAATCTGAAGGCACAGGGGAAAAGGTATGAATACAGGCAACACAGGAAAAATAAAACCAAAATTCTGCTACTTATCGCAACCAGCGATCTGGTGAGAAGTGGATGGAGAACCAGGGTAAAAAAAACTGTAGAGTGGATGAGTTGATGGAAAGCAGCTTGTGCAGGCAGGACAGGTGAGATGAATGATGTGTGATCCGGAGGCAGACAGGAGCACCACGCCCACGGGGGAACAACAACAAACAGAGAGACAGACAAGAACACTGGGAGGAGAAAACAAAAGAAAAGACAAGGGAAACAGCAGGAGGCAGGGCGAGGCTGTGACAAGAATTCCTGCGTTAATTAGGACAAGATTTAACACAAATGTCGCATAGGATAAAATTATGAAGTGGTGACATTTTCTATCCAAGAAGTCAAAGGTCGGTTTTACGCTGACATCATAATGTTCTGGAAAAAAGCTCTGGCTTCTGGCCATTATTCAACACAATAGCTCAGGAACAGAAGGGAAAAATTTGGTTTGACACTGAATTGGTGACACTAATCTTGAAACTGTGGTGATTTTATAGATCTTATGTCCTGCCGGGTTGATGTGTGTGAAGAATCCACGTTTTATTAAGAAATACATAATACCCTTTATGAAATACCCTTTATTAAATTAATTCAAAGTCTTCAATACATATATTATTTTAGTCTGGACAGACATCGATGTAAAGTGCAACTTGACTGGTTGACAGAGATCATTAGGTCATTGGTAATTCTAGTTGTTTCATAAGTTGGGTTTTGGGTGAGTGGAATACTTCTTTTTGGTCAGCCGTAGTTCATAATCATAGCAAAAGTGTGTCCTCTCCATAACATACTGTGCCCACATAAAGGTTTGATGCTATATCAGAAATGATACAACAGGTAGCTCAAATCAAGCAATCTGATTGGTTCATAGCCACGGTGTAATAGTGGGCGGATTATAAAACAGTGTGGGCCCCGGGGCACAGATATGCAAAAGACCCCACCACCTTGCATAAGACCAAGACACTTTGTAGTTGTTTTGGTCTCTTTGAAGTCTTTTTAAGTCTCTTTTTGGTCATTTTGCATCTCCTCATGGTCGGTGTATCTCTTCAAATGACACAATTCAGGTGAAAGGGGGGCCACTGACACTTTATTCATCCATGGGTATAATAACCACATACAACGGCTATGACGTCTATTTCTTTTGTACAGTTCAGTATCAGGCTTCTTGGTCGAAAAACTGAAGTCAAATCAATGCACTCTCGAAGCCACCGGGCTCATTTGACATCGCAGAACAGTTGCTGGTCTACCGCTGCCTCGATTGGCTAGTGTGTTTGTGTTATTGTGTGATTCTGATGAATGCTAGCTGCTAGTGTAGGTTACATTCCATAGTAAACGTCTTGGTACATAGGGCAGCTTTTTTATTGTAAAAATTATTATATATTAGTAAAGATCTATTTAAATTGAAATGTGTCTAGAACTTTTAGATTGCCATACTTAAAGCAATAGCTCACTCAGCTTGTAATAAACTGTGATAATGTCACAACTAGGTTGTTATGTCTATCTGCACCCTATCATTTTTTATTATCTGTTATAGGACTTGCTAACCACAATCCATTTTGTGATGGATACGTCCAAATTGGTGCTATCACTTAGTAACACACACGATGAAGTGTGTTTTTGGCAGGTTTGGGGTAGGGCATGGCCACAACAGCTGTGTGAGAAATCTCAAACATCCAAAACCACATCAGTGTATGCTGAAACACATATATACTAGGCCTACATATACACACAACTGCATCTCGATGTAACTTTTACTCCCATGTTAATGCTGATTTTTGTTCAGACTTATGCAGTCATCCATTTTGTGAGTCCTTCAGCCCAGGACCAATGCAGTTATAAGAATAGCAATTACAGTAACAATATGCAGTGTTGAATCATGTTCGATTTGAGGGAAATAAATCCAGATATTTCAAGAGCATCAGTGGACTTGTGTAATTACTGATCCACCACAGTTGACCACAGACATGCTGTAGAACACACCCTGCCCTGCCCAGAGGTTGCTCCACCCATCGGCTGTGTGTGTGAGCGCATGTGTGTGTTCTGCATTATTTTTTTGGCTAAACTAAAAAAGCTAAAAATGAAAGTGTTCTCAGGAATAACATGCTTTTCAGACTGTGGCATCAGTGAAACGGCCAAAAAACTATGTAAAATTGTACACCTAGAAAAGCAAAAACAATGCCCAAATTACTTTTATCTCATAACAATTCAGATACAGAGGTAAGGTACAGACTGTGGTTTTGAATCTTAATCTGCTTCTTGCAACAGACAGTATCATAATTTCAGTTAGGAGGGTTTGACTTGAAAGAGACATAATAATGTTGCCTTTCCTGAGCAGATTCTTGATCTCTAACCTTCTGCTGGGGGTCACAGAGGTCAGCACGCCACAGCCTGGTTTATTTGCCTGGCTCTCTAAACATCCGTTAGAAATGACTGAGTTTGTGTGTGTGTGCGTGTGCGTGTGCGTGTGCGTGTGCGTGCGTGCGTGCGTGCGTGCGTGCGTGCGTGCGTGCGTGCGTGTGTGTGTGTGTGTGTGTGTGTGTGCGTGTGTGTGTGTGTGCATTAGCCTGTTACCATTCAGTGGAAATACTGTAAGGTATTATTGTCCATAGCCACACTAGCAGCTTTTTAAGTCTGTACTTCTATCAGCATGCTAACTTGCTCACAAAGAAAATTATAAAATATTGGTTTTTGGTAGGTTTTAACGGTTACGGTTACAGTACTAAACACAAAGCCCAGCTGAGGCTGTCATTAATCGAAGTAAAACTCACAAATTCTGACCCTCCATGACTCAGTCCCGGTACAATGTGAATATGTATCAATAGTAAATCACAAGCCCTAAATATTGTTTTGCTAATCCAGTGTGTCAGGTCATCAGTGAGTGCATGATGAGAGGTTCCTGTTTGTGCAGACGGAACATGTTTTAATGGAATACGCAGTGATGAACTGATTACAGTACAACCATGTTTAGTCTCCTAGAGGATGAGTGGAGATACATATCTAGTCACTGTTATGACCTACATATGTTTACTGGATATGTGTTAATCTAACCAGTGGATCCAATTATTTTGGCTGTATAACCTCCAAATTTAAAAGACACTCCATAGTTCATCATTACAGACGTTAGTCACTGCTGTAAAGTGCTTTGTACCTGGACATAAACATGAAGATCCTGGCCTCATGAGTCATGGCTCGCATTATAAACTGCCCAAGATATAAGAATTTACTGACAAGGATGGCACTGCTCTGTGTTCACTGTGTTTAGTCTTCACACACACACACACACACACACACACACACACACACACACACACACACACACACACACACACACACACACACACACACACACACACACGCAGGAGGTGTAGGGGAGAATGAGACCTGTCGGCCTATAAAAAGGGTGGGCGGAAAAGGGCTGAGAATGAAATGCACGAGAATATAAAATATAGAGGGTAAAGTTTGAAAAAAAACAAACACAAAAAAACAGCAGGGCTATTTATTATTACACTTTTAGCAGAGAATGTAATTCCATGTTCTTAATACATACTTATTCAGGCTAACTGATTCTTGCCACATCCTTGTTTGAAAACAGAAGGGGACTGCTAGCCTGGCTCTTTCCAAAGGTAACAATATCTAATTGCCTACCATTTCTTATTTCTCAACATCAAGAAATAACCGAGCAAGAAACTTGTCATTCTTGCTTCTTTTTTTTCATGCATGCATGCATAAAAAAATAGATACAATATGTTAACTAATGAGCTTCGGTTGTACTAGTATGTGGATTTTGTTACAGTTGACAGAGCTAGGCTAGCTCTTTACCCTTTCCCTGTCCTCACCGTCTCCAGACTGTAGCTTCATATTTAACAAATACTGTGTATAACAATGGTATTGATCTTCTCATCTGACTCTGCGTTCAGTGTTATTCCCAAAATGTTAAACCAAAGTATCCCCTGACTTGCTGGGGTTCTGGCTATGCCCAAAAGTATGCAATTTTGGAGCACAATATTTCAAATGCTGTCTTCTATCCTGGCACATGTGAAAAGCTGACCTGACAAACTCGCCATAGTTTTTTGCAGTGTGTCCCTCACCGTTGGCACTAGTGAGCTCTCATCCGCTCTCGAATAGGCGACAGAGTCTGTCAGTGAGACAAATCAATCTGATTTGATCGATCTGACAGTTAAGCTTAGCAAATCAGTGAAAGAGAACAGAAGTGGAAGTGAGGAAAGTAAACAAACGGTTAAAGTTAAGAGGCCATGGGATCGAACACATACTTTTACAGCAAGATTATTTTTTTAGGCATTGGGCTCTTTTTCTAAAATGGTTCATAATTGTTTGTGTTATTCTTTGCTCATGCGCGGTAAATATAATTTGTTCTTTCAACATCAGGTTGTGTTGTTAATGTGTGAACTGGCTAGGTACTGTAGCTTTTGAATCCGTCCTGCCGATCTTCCAGTTTCCCTTTTCTAATGACAAATACAGACTGCCGTTATGACTTACTGAGTTATTTTCCTCATGCAGGCGCAGAGCGTACGTGCTAGTTGGCTGTAGTCTTTACGGCATATTTGAGTGCCACCCTTTGGGAGACACACAGGTGACGTAAGGCCACTCACTCTTTGAAGGCAGGTTGATGGGTCTGGGCTTTAAGAGGACTCACTTCAACTGTGGCTACCCTTTAAACATGCAATTTGATTCTACTGAATTGGAAACAGACCCAAGCTGACACTTGCACTATGTTAATCAAAGATATTATGCAACACCTTAAACTGGAAAAACTCAGATTCACTTTACAAGGTTCCAATGAGATCTTCCATTACACTTGGCAACCCTTCATTGATTATGTAAGGCTAGGCATTATATATCTCTTTGCTACCATAACTAAGTTGTGCTTAATGTGAGGTGACAATATTCCCCATGTAAAGCAGATTTGTTCCCTGTTTAATATTTATTCTGTATATTTACTGGATGTGTGTGTAAATTCTGTACTGTTTTTGCAATTGATATATATATTTGATATAATCTATGGTAAAGGCAAGAAGGAATAAAGACAAGATGGACAGACAGTTCATTCAGACATAGCTTCACCTGGAATACTCAAAGCTATGACAAGGAAGCTGCTTCCATTTACACTGTGTGTGTGTGTGTATGCGTACGTGCATGCGTGCGTGTGTGTGTGTTTGTGTGTATCTGGGGACCACGCCCCACTAGAGAAGACTCTCGTAAAATATATGTCCAACAGCAGAAGCCACAGTCTGAATGACCATCATCTCCATGAGTGTGTGACCACAATGCAAAGCATTCCCTGACCACTTACTGGCCTTTGGCAGTAGTTATACCATAGAGTCATACACAGAGTGGTGGATGAGCGTGAGTGTGTTTCCTATCATGAGGTATATGGCGAGATTTTGACCTTTTAATACACTTGGATCACATGCATCAACCAAAATCTACTTTTTTTGAAAACTAACTTTTGTATCTCAACATCATTCTCAACTTTCCTCCTAATCATTCCTTTCTTTCTTACTTTAGTCATAGGTCAGGCCAATTAATATAGAAACACTGATCTATCTCGCCTTCTCTCTTTTTGTAAGAAATTCTGAAGAATGATGTCAGCCTTACTGCATCTAAAATACACTCACACACATGCATGTACACACACACACACACGCAGTGGTATAATGAGAAAAAGGTGCAAGCAGCACAATGCCTTTCAGTGCTGCCAGACTATTGGTCCCCCCCTGCTTTTAGTTCCACATCTGTTTCCCAAACTTGGGGAAGGGGCCTCAGAGAGAACAATATCTGGGTCAGAGTAAACTCTCTCTTTCTGTGTGTATGTTTCTGCGCAAGCATTAATGTGTGTACAAGCGGCATACCACAATCATCAAGCATGGAAACTGTCACACACTCTTTGAACTTGAATATAGCACAGTTTCCCAAATGGGTGTGTGCGGTTGAGATTGTATATCTTGATAGTTATTCAAAAGCCAAGAGGAGACGTAATCATCTGCATCCTGCATGAATGTTGAAGAGGGAAGTTCAGAAAATGAAGGGAAGTTTAATTTCCCCTGGACAGACTGCACCACTGACATTGTGTAGTGCATTGTTATGTTCTTTTTAAGGTAACTGGATAATTATGATTCCTTATCCTTCCACATACTTGTTTCAACGGGAAATGCTAGTATGCTCTCTTTTTAAAATGTTTTGTGAAGACACAACTTCATGAGTTTAAAAATAAGATAAAGCTTTGCCCCATCTGTGACGGAGAGTTTCAAACTAAGTCCGTTCTTTTTCTATCCTGTTTAACCCACTGAGGCAGTATCACAGTATATGCTGCCATCTTTTGGACACAGCGGCTAAAGCAGCAGTAGACTGAGCCAGTAAGTTTGAATGAGACTGAGCATGTCTAGCTTGACTTTGTGAATATACTTTATTAGTGACAAGGTGAACAAGGAAGAACTCAATATGACAGAAAAAATAATAAAATATTATTATTGTCAGTATCGTCAGTTAACCAGAAATGTGTTCAAGATATTTGTGGTGAGATAAAGGAATACTATATATTTAAACTGATTGTCACATATTTAATGGACATACTGAATATACCTTTGTACCTGCAGAGTTTGTTTTTTTTACTTTTTTTCAATTGTGTGTGCATATACACAATACCTGACCAAAAAAAATACCAAAATATTAACATTGTTTCCAATACACAGTGGAACAAAATTAACTCAACCAACAGGAAAAGTCAAAAAGAAGGTATTTTAATTTGCCATTAGATTATATTACATTTTCCTCTACAATGAAATTAGTGTTAAATTTGTGGTAAAAAAAATGTTTTACTAACACTTTTCTTTACCCTTTTTGCCAGCCTTTATGTCTTCTTCTTTCTGTCATTGTCAGCCTCCTTTCTTGGGATATTTTTCTTTGGCCAGTCTGACAAAATCCTCAGCACTGTCCAGAGACACCAGGCGGTCCTGAAAGAAAGATGGAGGCAGATGAGGAGCATGATGAGAACGAAACAGGTGAGACTGGAGGGTTGGCAGATGCAGATTGAGGAAGAAAGACATATCAACATAAGGCAGGAGACATAAGTAGGACAGAGAAATAAACTAATCACGAAGTGTGTGTGTGTGTGTGTGTGTGTGTGTGTGTGTGTGTGTGTGTGTGTGTGTGTGTGTGCGTGCGTGCGTGCGTGCGTGCGTGCGTGCGTGCGTGCGCGCGCGCGCGCGCGTGTGTGTGTGTGTGTGTGTACCATGACACAGAGGTATCTGTTCTGGGGTCCAGTCTCTGGAGGAAACAGAGAAGTGTGCTCCAGTAGCTGTTTCAACAGATCAGTAGCTTTTTTAAGATGCTCCTGATCTCGACTGCACCCTCTCTGTCTGTTCACACACAGTAAGGCATCCACCTCACACTGATAGCCTGAAGGAATGTAAAGGGGAGATCACATATGGTCAATGTGTTCACCACAACAGGTTTGAGACGGTTAAGTTTAGGCAACAAAACGACTTGGGTAAGATTAGAAAAAAGGCTGTGGTTTGGCTTAGAACAGCGTTGCCCAATTCCAGTCCTGGAGGGCCACTGTCCTGCATGTTTTGGGTTTCTCCCTGCTCAAACACACCTGATTCTAACGATTTTCAAACCTATGACGAGCTTCAGCTGCTTGACAACGAACACATCGTTAGAATCAGTTGTGTAAGAGTAGGGAGAAACCCACCCTAGCCTTCCTCCCTACGCTGACCAACGCAGATTATCCAATGTCACCTGATTTCCTTCTTTGGTCCAGACTGAATTCCTACAGTAATGAATATGTGGTTTACGTTCGAATTACAGTGCACTATTTTTTGTAGGTGAACGTACAACAGTGAATGAGGCCTGCAACAGAACACAACCGAATATAACAGGCTGGAGTTGACTGGAGCAAAATTTAACCGAACAGAATAGCGTGACTGTCTCACCTAGCTGCAGCAGGATTTTCTTCCATCGAGATTTGACTTCTCGTCTTGCGTAGCGTATAGTGTGTATGTCATAATTCAGCTTCTCCCATTCCTATAAGCAAACACACAGTTAGACGCAAACACACAATAGGTAATATAATACGGCATACTTATGTGGAAAGGGACACTGGTGAGGTGTATCTGCTGCTTAAAGGCCTTGTAGTCCACCCATACAGGTGTTTTCACTAATATTTCCGGATTAGACCTTCTCAATATGGACATTACAGACTGAGCTTTATGAACACATCTCTCAACGTATCTATTCATTGAGAGATATGCAAAGAACTTCTGCATAAAATCCCTTACAAACCGACCTGTGGCAAGTCGCAGACTCACTTAGGTTAGGCAACAAACAAGCAGTGGAGTAGCACAAAGCATGGAGAGGTGTCTTTTGCACACTGTGTCCATTGCCTTGCTGCAAGAGAGGAATTGAGGATTGCTGGATAATTGCTTCATATATTATTCATTTCTAGTTTCGGTGTCCCAGTGTAATGGTGTCCTGGTGTGCATGCTGGCTGTCACAGCCCGACTGGGACACTTCAGTAGAACAGAGCTGCCATTAATGGTATTAGTAACACCTGCTTTTACCTACTTAGTCAAAGTGTCTGCTGTGAAAAGGCCTATGGCATTTTATACTGCACTCTTGAGCCAAACAACCTAACCATTAATGTGTGAAACAGATTTTCTTACTAAACAAACTATGACTTTAAATTCAACAAAGCAAAGAGTTTACAGACCAGCTAGTTTTCCCCCGGTGCTGAATTGCCTTTTAATGTAACAGACCCATTCTCAGTTTGCTTAGCCTAATATTAAAAACAGTCTCACGACATGATTGTAATGGTTCAGTGAATGTTCTCTTTGAATGGTCAGCCAGGCTGTTGGCCTACATCTCTATTAAGGAATTCATTTACTCACACAATGTGCCCACTGTGTCCTGCAGCCGGCTTATCTCAACGTGAAGACTGACAGTCACATGTTCACCAAACTCACTGGATTGGCATTTTAAGGGGAAAAAGCCTTTGAGTGATTGTTTTGGTGAGGGTTTTTTTTTTTTTGGTCCCTCTATTTAAATGAATCAAGAAAAGAAAGTTTTCTAAAGGTGAATACTGGAGTAAGCTACAAAAAAGTGATGCTAATAGGTCCTGACCAAGAGTCCATATGGGACCAAAGAAAACAGGTTGGGTGTTTCTGTCATTTCCAGCCTTTCAAACCATTTGAGATTTCTCCTCTCACAACATGATTACTAATATGGAAAGCAAGCACTGAGTCACTTGCTTATCACATTTTGAAATATGGAGAAGGTATTTTAGGTACTGCAGGGACCATCCTTCAAAGATACCGTTATAAAACACACACACACACGCGCACACACACTGTTCACAGAGGAGACGTGAATTATTCACTTACTCAATTAGTGACCCCACACTGTGACTTACTGTAGGTTATTAATTATATAGACTAATTCAGATACAGCGTGTGTGTGTGTGTGTGTGTGTGTGTGTGTGTGTGTGTGTGTGTGTGTGTGTGTGTGTGTGTGTGTGTGTGTGTATGTATGTGTGTGTGTGTGTGTGTGTGTGTGTGTCCTGGCTCAGATTACACCAAGTTAATTTCTTCTAATGTGATTTTCTTAAATGTGAGGTTCTGTTGGATCAAGGTCAAGTACATTTACTGATGATCAGCATGAAAGTGAGTCAAATCTGCTTGTGTTCCCATGGTGTCCCCTCCTCTTATTAGATAATTACATTAGAGAGCTGCAGTGGAACAGAAGGAGATGTACTGATTTACTTTAATGATTCCTGGTACTGGTACATGTGTGGAATTTCTAAAAGCAGCAGTCATGGGAAAGTACAGGCCATCTTTGTCCAGATGTAAACACCAGGTCTCTGCTTAGCACATTTGCCACATCACTAGTAACTGGTCAAACTGATTAACTAAAAGTATGCACAAAAATGACTGCAAAATGGATATAAGGATACATATAAGAATAATGATGATCCCGGAGGAATAAACTTCTGTTAAGAATCACGGCTATTTCCATATCAGGCTGTTAAGTTGTGACGTAACGCCCTTTCAAAATATGATTTCCGGGTCCAAGTCGGTCCAAGCCTCGTATTTCTACAACGCAGCAGTGCCGTGTTCCCTGTTGTTTGAACAGATCTGAGTTTTAAAAAACTACGTAATTGTCATTTTACATCTTTCTTATGGAATAAAAAGATGTCTAACTGACGAAAGAGGTGATTGTAAATGTTCACATGTTCAGCCGTTGTTGTCTGTTTTATTTCAACGGAGCGTTTGGACCCGAAAATCATATTTTGAAAGGGTGTTACGTCAGACTTAACAGCCGGATTGTAGACAGCTACAAGATTAGTCACAGTTCTTTGCATCTATAGAAAAGCAATATGTCAATATTGGGTCAATTTAAATTAGACACAACCAATCAAACCGATGGCTTTCAAGTAGAAAATTGTGACTTTTGTGGTATTTTTCAGCATCCTATTATTATGTATATGTACATTCACAGTTATGCACAGTATGTGTACATAAATAAGTGATGTCTATACACCAGATTCTACACCAGGAGTCTATACAACAGTAACTTTAAAGCTCAACCTTGACATATATTGCTCATAATTTGTATGCATTTATCAATTTTTCAGACATAATATCACCCCAAAACAATGACCATTTCAAAGAGTCATTTCAAACTGGACATATGAAACTGACACCTTGGATGATGAAAGCAGTGTCCTAGTAATCCATAGTTTTAGATTTGTCTAATTCACAATTTTATCTTAGATTTTCCAATAAAAGCCACTTATTTTCACTTTATTCATGCGGTGAATCTCAAATGTCTCTCCTGCCTGGATTTAATTCTGCTCCCTCTTACATACCACAAAGGTAAAGTTTTATTTTCAGGGATTTTTTAGCTGTTTGCATAGAGTGAGATTAGAAAGATATGTTTGCGTCTGCTTTTGTATATGTGTCTATCACATTGTCCCCTGTGCTCTGCAGCACGCTTTCTCTCACCTCTGTAGCCTGGTCCGCCTGGTCTCTCATGCTGATGAAAGCCTGTAACTCTCTGTCTGATTCTCTCCTCATGGGAGACACACAGGATCTGTTTGTGTTGGCCCACTGATCCACGGTGCTCCTCTTGCTCGGCTGGCTGTTCCGGGGCCTCCTTCTTGAAGGCTGTGGCCCAAAAAGACTCTCCTCTTCTGTGTCACTGTCGCTGGACCCACTGGATAACTGCGCTGGTTGTCTGGAAGCTGTACAGTTGCGCATACTGAAGGTAAGAAGAAATATAACAGGAAAAGCAGGATTAGAGGCAGAGATTTTGGGTTGTCATCATGTCAGGTGTTTTTCTCACCCCAAAATAGCATTCTTCTCTTCTCTGCTGTGTTTCAGATAGTAATGACAGCAGCAGATGGTAAACTTGGCACCCATGGCCCCTTTCCAAAAGTCCTCAACAATCAAAACTAAAATCCCAAAACAATCCCACCTCCTCACACAGGTCACAAAATCAAACTATTTCCAACCTGAAATGTCAAAAACCAATAGCCCAGGCAATTTCTTTACTTGTTGTGTCCATCCCTCTTTCCCTGTTCCTATCCTGGCCTGAATGAGAGCCGTCTGTCAATTACATTATCCACGTGAGTCTAAACGGGACAAGAACAACAACAACAACACACACATACACACACAGGATAGGTCAGGGATGAATGGCGCATTTATTCAGCAACTCCTGATGGTGCACAATGCAGCATGAGAGGCACTGCTTTCCAGCTCTATCGCTGCAAAACACAGGCTCACTGCACAACATGTAGTTAAGATCTGGAACTGTACTGGCATATATGCCTGCTTTGTAATCACTTATGTTAAAGGTCCCATTGTTTCCACGTCTTTTTTTTTTATCTTAAAGAGGTGTTATATAAATACTGTGAAAGTATCAAAGCGCCCAATCCACAGAGAAATGCACACAGCCTGTATACAGAAACTGTGCCTTTAAACAAGCCTTCTGTACGGTTGTGATGTCACAATTGTTCTACATAAAGTATATGTGAAAAAATTGCCGCTACAGTCCCTGGCTGTAATGACAGAGACAACAAGAGGGCATATGCAGAAGACAAGGAATCAATGACCAATCAGAGAAGACTGGACTTTTTGAGTAGGGGAGCTTAAAGAGACAGGCGCTTAAATGGACAGACAGTGAATACAGGTATATTCAGACAACTAGGATGATAAAAAAGAATGTGTTTTCTGAACATTAAAGTTATAATCGGTAAGATTTGAGATACTTTGTTTGTAGCGACCGCTTTGGTGGTAAGATCTAACTGCAGTAGAGCCTCTGAGACCTTATCTCCCAGTATTCCGCATCAGTCAGAGCGAGCTTGACTCGGAATTCAGACTTGAACCTTGTGTTTCATTGTACTTTTACTTGTCAGAAGTTGGAAGACCCCGATTTCCGAGTACAATGGAACGCAGCATAATCACCAGTGTCACCTTGGCAGACGAACCGCTGCTGACTGATCTAAAAAGCATCACTAACATAGCGGCGCATCTGCTTTTAGGGAGGGAAGGTCGCCAAAGACACTCAGATTGGAATACTCTGCAAAGAGGCAACAAGTGCTTTAATTCGTGGGTCATATGATCAATCACCATTGTTTTAACTCACTCTTTGATAGACAATTAACTAAATGAAAATCTTACTGATTATAATTTTAAGCATGTAAACATGCTCTAGTAGAAACCCAAAATCCAAGTTTGAGCCTGAAAATGAGCATAATATGTCACCTATAAATGTCTCTGGAGCAGGAAAAAGATCAACACATGACGAAGAGAACAATGGCTCTACTGTAGCTGTTATATCATTTTAGTGACACCTCATAAATGTTAATACATTACTGATTTAGAATTTTCACTCCTATAATACCTCAGAGCTGACGTGTGTGCTCGTAAATACTGGAAATGACTTGAGAACCAATATTGACCACTGATAAGAAATATACCACTGCTGCTGGAGGTGACGGACAGCAGTGTACAACAGGGTGAAGAGCGATAACACCGCTGATTGAGCAGATAGTAAAAGTCCGAGTAAGAAACAGGCAAATGGAGAAAAAGACACTGACATTCTGGAGACTTGGTCTATTCCTGCTGATGTTAAGCAGCGTTTTAACGACTCCCAACAGGTGAGCGGTGTTGTGTTGATCTTAAGAAAACAGCAATAGTCAGTGTTCAAACTTAGCATGGTTATCTTAATGAGTTTATATTTATTTAGATTAATTTAGTAGTGGAAGAAGTACTCTTTTACTTTGAATAAAAGTACTAACGCCAATGTGTGGAAATACTATTATGACAAGTTAAAGTCCTGCATTCAGAATCCTTACTTGAATAAAAGTACAAAAGTATAAGCATCAATATATATTTAAAGTATAAACATTTTTATAGAACAGTACAATTAAGAATAATGTATTTGTTATGATTGTTGATGCATTAATGTGTTCATCACTTTAATGTCGCAGCTGGAAAAGGTGCTTGGTTGTTTAGTCAATAATAATAATAATAATAATATTAAAAATAATAGTACCTCCTGATGCATTTTTTAAAAATAAAAATGCACTTCTGTTTTTGTTGTTTGTCTTGTGTAGCATATAGGGACATCAACTTGCATTTCATTGTGCAACCTTGTGTTGTAGAATGACAATAAATTAACCTTTAATCATGATTTATTAGTTTATGAAATGTTGTATGATTAATCTGAATCTGTAAAGTAACTACAGTAAAAAGTACATTAGTAACCTGTGAGATGTAGTGAAGCAAAAAACATAAAGTAGAAGAAAATCAAAATACTCAAGTACAGTACCTCAAAATCATATTTAAGTACTGTTCTTAATAAATATACTCAGTTACTTTCCAACACTGTAAATACAGATATTTATGAAACAAGAGTGACACCAGCCTGAAATCAGATCCTATTTTGCGGCAAATATTTCTACTTTTTTTATGTTGACAATGCAAATAAACATGTATTCTTGATTCTATGTCATCTTTTTAACTCACAGCTTAGTGGAGGGTTTGGAATCAACCCAAAGTTATGACTACACCAAATATCACCCCATGGATGAGGTCAGAGTCTATAATATTGCATTATAAATATGCTATGCTATGTTATGTTTCGGCTTGTTGTCTCATAAATTGACCAAAGAAAACTAAAAAATTCATTTATCTTAATTAATGATCACACTAATTGTAAATTGCAATATAGATATACGGATGGATGGAAGATGTGGAGCGAGGGAACCCAGAGCTGGTCTCCTCTGCTGTCTACGGACACACTTATGAAGGAAGAAACATCACACTGCTGAAGGTATTCCAATCAGTCACAATAACATACGGTGGACACATGGGAACTGAATATGCGAAGCCAAATGCTCCCACACAAATAGTTTGCTCACTACTGAGATACACTCACCGGATGTAGAGTGTTGAGATAAAGCCTGCCATTGGCCATCTATTCCAGCCGGCATTCTCCTCCCCTTTTGCTACTTCATTCATTCACCCAAAGCCTGTCGTGTTGTCTGTTTCCAGTTGGGACTAGAAAACCCAGAGGGCGTAGAGAAGAAGGTTATATGGGTGGACTGTGGTATCCATGCGCGGGAGTGGATTGCTCCTGCCTTCTGCCAGTGGTTTGTCAAAGAGGTTTGTACACTCAGACATAACTTCAATGACACACATACTCTCAAAGAGTGATTAAACCCTGACATGTGTGTGTTTGTTCAGATTGTGCACTCGTATAAAACTAACAAGAAGCTGGAGCAGATGCTGCAGAACCTTGATGTCTATGTTACGCCTGTGATCAATGTGGATGGATACATACTCACCTGGGCCAATGAAAGCGTGAGTGCTCCTCAGGTTTTGTTATTTTTAACTCTATTTCAGCTCAGTTGTTTGACAGTAAATGTTGTCGGTGTTGTGACTGACTTGTCCCTATTTAAGTGGTATCATTACATTTATTTACTGTACATGACCTTTTGTTTGGCTGTAGACTCGTCTGTGGAGAAAGTCTCGTTCAACACCTCCTCAAGGCAGTAACTGTTATGGTGTTGACCTCAACAGAAATTTCAATGCCAACTGGGGAAGTGAGTTGCATGATTTCAAGAATTACAACAGGATTAATTAGCCTTCCTTTGCCTCACACTAATTACAACTTAATCTTTTCTGATTTGCACAACTTCTATTGGTCATATTGAATAAAATGGCATCAACCCAAACAGATTGAATGTGCTTGAAGCAACATAGAGACTCAACCAATTTTCAACAGGATATGTTATTTTTCTTTTAACAAAAACTTAAATACCCCATGCAGCTGAACATGTCATAATTCCAGTTCTGTATGCTGTTGTGTAAGGCTGCAATTTTCAAAAACATGTCAACCACTGAACGTTCCCAACTCAAGTCAATTGTAACTGACATGAATAGAGTCTTTTCTCTGAAGGCCATACAGTAATACTTAATATTACAGTGTCAGTCCACATGACACAGCTCAAGCCCTCTGACACTTAGGGTGTTGCTTTCCACAAGCCTTGCTCTATGATTCACATTCTTTAATTACTTTTGACATAAGAAAACATGCTTAAATATAGACCTGGCAGTGCCCTGGAAAAACAACGAAATGTTATCACAAGTTTTGTGTTGATGTACTTGACGTTGTTTCTTCCCTCAGCGGTCGGTGTGTCATTTGACAGTTGTGCAAACACCTACTGTGGGAAATCGCCAGGGTCAGAGCCAGAGGCTACAGCTGTGATGGACTTTGTTGGTAACTATCATTGAAATAATAATACATAAAAAGTTATAGTTCAAAATGTTTAAGTTTATTTTTAATGTTTCATTCATTACTCACAGTTTGGTTAAGCTTAGGCAATACAACTACTTAGTAATGGTTTGGAAATGATCATGGTTTGGGTTCAATAAGTAAAAAAAACTAACATGAACTAAAATAGTAGTCATAGATTATTATTACTTAACTTACATACATTAAGTGTGTGACGTAGTGACGTACGTGACTTAGAACGTGACATGGAGCATGATGTAACTACGTAACTTACAAGTTAATTTATGTACACAAGTGAAAATAAGTCAACGTTGACTTTTGGTTTCACACAGGACGCTGTCTCCTGGGTGTGTTTGTCTGACCCCTCCATCCTCATCACTCAGACAGCACCTGACTTCTTCCTTTTTCCCCCATCATAATTACTACATAATAAATGTACACAAGTGGTCACCACCACTATAAACCTAAATTTGTAGATTTTTTAATATGTAATATCCTGCTTGTACAAATCATTATAGGGTCGTTTCTATGGGGAGTATCATCACAAAATATTAAGGTCCATGTTTAAAAAGACTATAACATAATTACTGAGGCGGTGCTATGCTTTTCTTTACAATCACTTAGGGATTGTACCTTTAAGAAGGTTCTGTTGGTAATCTTGATATTAATCTCAGGTTCATTCTGTCTGTATTTAGGTACGATGGTTAACCAGACTCTTTGTTTCCTCACCATCCACTCTGCTGGGCAACTTATACTCTTGCCATACGGCCACCCTCAGATCTCTGCACCCAACTACAATGAACTGGTGAGTGTGTGTGTAAGCAGTAGACCTTTAGATAAAATATTCACTGCTTTTAACAACACATATTGACAGTTTAAGGTTCATGAGGTCAACAATTTTCCCTTCTTACTTACAGTACGATTCTCATACACGTACTGCTAAAACAGTACATCAGTAGACAGTGTTTGTTTAGTATATTAACTTTTTACCTTCTACAACTTAGTTTATTTTATCTATTTAACCTTTTTTTTTAACCAGGAGTAAAAGACTCATTGAGAATACAGTAGAAATCTCTTTTTCAAGACAAAACATTATTCAACATTCAAAACATCTACAGCCAGATATGCCGGTAATTCCAAGTCATTTAACATCACTTTAAATGTGTCCAAAGAAACCACCTCCTGAAGATTCAGGCGGTTTTGTACCTGATTCTAAGCCGAAGGAGCTGCAAACTTCAAGGCCCTATTTTCCAGTTCTGTGCAGGCCTTACGGGACAGTTAAAAGGAATAGGTCCTGGGAGGGAAGACGATAACTTCATATTCCTTTTTGTAAGATGTAGTAGATCTTTAGGTAAGATTGAAGCAGTCCAAGAACAGCCTATACATAAGAATGTTATATACCCGTAGCTTAAATAAGACTGAATCATCAGTGTGATTGTCTTTGAGAGGATCTTGGCTAGCAAATAAAACTGGGTTTTTTTAACTGTGCAGGTTTCAGTCGGTGAGGCAGCAGCAGCAAAGATGAAGAGGATACATGGAATGGGCTACACTGTAGGAACATCTCCACAGATCCTCTGTAAGACACTACCCTGTCCTGAACAGTTGTTATTAACACATGACCTGATCTGCACTCACTCTGACAAGACAGTCTGGGGCCATGTTCACAAAACATCTTAAGGCTAAGAGTATTACCTAACTTTTTAAGATAATTATAGTTAATTAATAAGTGCCTAAAGTAGCTCCTATATCTATAAAAACATAGGAGTCACTGAGAGCAAATCAGGAGCAACGTAACATTCTGGAGACATTAAATGATAGTGAGCTTTTAAAAAGCTATCGCCTTAATGGAGATGGCATTATGGTCGTGGTAGAGTTGATCATGCCATCACATCAACAATGAATAAAAACCACACAATATCACTGGAAATTAAATTGTTACAACTCTCTTCTATTTGACCACGGGGGAAAATGCAGCTGTGTAACGCAGACAATCTCAGCGTCTCTCAGCTAATGGTCAGGAGGTTCATTCGCTGCCGGTTCATTTGCTTCCCCATTGAAGTGTTTATATCATAAATTCACTCTTAGGGACTCATTCCCTCTCAGCCAATCACTGTGGGCATAGAAGGTATGAACATGATGTCATCCATAGCAACAAGGTCAACCCCTGCCCTCTAGTGTTATCTTAGGAGTCCTTTAGTAAAAGTTGGTCTGAGAAGCTTTGTGAATAGGTTTTAAGACATGACTCTTAACTAAGAACTTTTAGTGCTCCTTAGCACTAAGATAAATGGTTTTGTGAATACGGCCCCAACTGTTCTCATCCTAAGCAGCCTAATTAAAGAAAAAAACACAGTGTGTCACTTTGACTTAACAAACGCTTCTTTAAACTTCAGATCCAAACTCAGGCTCAAGTCGCGACTGGGCTCGTCTCATTGGCATCCCCTTCTCTTATACCTTTGAGCTGAGAGACAAAGGTGAGCTGGACCTTAAGTTAAGTGTGCTGTACACAGTCATAAGCCAAATATATTGTACTGGCTTTTACCTGGTAATAAATTAATGTGACTTAATGATCCTCCAGGTGAGTTCGGCCACTTGTTACCAGAGGAGCAGATCCGGCCGGCCTGCGAGGAGGCCTATGCAGGAGCTCTCTCAATCATAACATATGTTCACGACAAGACATTCAACAGTGGTACCCTCCCTAACGCTGCTGTTTCTGGGGTCGCTATGGTGATTTGGAGCACTTTCATCGCTGTGTCTCTCACCACTGGGGACGTGGTGTAAGACAGTGAATACGTTAATCATACAAGGTTGTACCACGGATTGGATAGGTATTCAATTGAACGTATAGTCTATCTGACAGAGACATTTACCTAATTCCTATCATTAGTGTTTATTAATGGCATATATACTGTAGCTAACAAACTTGATTATCAAATGCATGGGTCCTCTATCTATGATAAAACAGCAACATTATACAGTATGTATATGTTTGTTTTTTTTATTTTATTTTGATAAGCGGGGACAGACTAGAAAACAAAAGCTTTTTTCAGTGACATGATGCTAGAGATGTTGTTCCTTCTTTCCGCAGCAGGGGGAAGTATTGCCCCATTTTATAAACCACACTCTTTCTCATCTATGCAGGCTTCTCACATGCAGAAACATTTTACAACTTCATTATAATTATAACTGTCTGTCATTTGGCCGGAGGACTTTTCATGTAGCATAGCTACCTCCTAGTCTATGAGAATGTTCTTGCTCCGTCATCACATCCAATTATTCTCAATTCCATCATAATGACAGAAAAACACGCTTTTTTGTTGTTTCTTGACTGCCTTTGGGCACGGCCCCTGTTCATTCCCACATCCAAAAAACTAACAAAAAATAACACAAGTCATCCATTTATCAGTCTGATTTCAATTATTTTGTCCCCTGTGATGACTATGACTTAAGCCTGGACAGCCTTAACCTGTTCTTAAGTCATAAACACAGGAAACAACACAATTTAGTTAATAATTAGAAAGTTCTAGTCCTTAAATATAACATATAATATTTCATTCATGCCTCTGATTACCACATGATTAAACCAGACTTGAGGATTAATGTGTGAAAAAGGCTGGAGTTTGGTAAGACAAAGGCTGTCATCAGTTACATGCCATGTGACTGGGTGATAATACACCTTGATATGGATGAACAATATTTGCTATATGCATAATAAGTTGGGGGTTGCTTTGAGTTTTATCTGCAACATTTCCATAAATATGCAAATCAAACATCAAAGACATCCCCATCAGTGCAGTGTTTATAATTTTGAATTAGGACAACTACTGGTAAAGCAGGATTCTCTACACAAAAATCACTACACATACGCATGTTGACATTGCATTGAGATGAAACACATTTGTATCAGTCAATGAATATGGAAATATGTGGTTAATAGAGCAGTAAAAATGTCAATATCATATTACAATATTTTTTTATTTTATATTGTTGTACAACTATTCTGCCCTACTACAATACTGCCCTACAAAGGCTAAGTGCAGTAACTACAAAATCACATGATTTTTGCAGTTTGGGGCCTGAAAGTATGGAGGTTTGGATAGGAGTTATTAAACTCGTAAACCATAAACCATCATCAATGTTTCAAAAATGTAATTGTTGGGACAGTAAACAAACTTTAAAGCCATTTTTTAGGCTATGTAGGGCAGTATTGTAGTCGCCCAGTTGATCTAGAAAAAGACTGGATTTGAAGGTAGCTTCATATTTGAAGTTCTGTCAAAAATTAAGTTTTAGATGGCATTACAAGGTCTATTTTCCCCAAATCCTGTCAAAATGCTATTCCAGTTTTTCTCATTTTAGTTTCCTTTGTTTTATATTGCTGTGTATGGTGTATATTGTCTTGCCAGTGCCAAAGACACATTTCGATTGTATGCAAATCAAGGTTCAGGGACAAGTCTTATTTATTTCTCCCACGTCCTCTGACTTCCTGTGTGTAGAAGAGTCAGTTTCTGTTGAGAATTTTAGATATAACCTCTCAAACATCCTTTCTCTCCCTCTCTGAGATTTATATTTCCAGATTGTATCCTTCCCCACCTCAGTGACTGCTGGACCACCCGTTATTCACACACACAGGCAGACACACACAGCCTTTGCCACTGACAATGTGACAGCAATGGAAATAGAATTATATTCCAGCTCACATGAACAGTCGACAGAACAGAAAGACGGGTCAAACACCAGGGGACCAAGAGAATAATAAGCAGGAACTGTGACACACACACACAGACATATACAGCACTTGAGGGAACAAACTATTCACTGCTCCATCACTTACAGTCATGAAAGATAATCACACATGACTTGGTGAGGCAGAGCAGAGCTTCCTGACACACACACAGACACACACACACAAGAACTGGGCAGGGATTCAGAGACACAGATTGAAGGTGATTATAATTCACAGTGAAGTCTGGCTGGTTTAGCTATCACCAGCTCATCCATCTATTTGTGTGTGTGCATGTGTGGTGTAACACTCATCAGGGTAGCAGGGGGAAAACACACCGTGGACGTATAAATCACAAAGATAGGGGACGTGGGGAAGAGAGCAGGAAGAAATCGAGCCCACCCATCAAGGAAGAGGTGAATGAAGAATGAATGGAGGGAACAAAGAGAGGAGTACTGGAATCCATAAAAAAGAGGAGGGTAAAAAATGTACAGGATAGCACAGTGGGTAATTTGCAAAACAAAATGGATTCAGTTAAAGTAAACAATAACTTATGACTTACACTCAAGTCTGCCACAAGAGTGGGAAAAAAAGCTAAAATCAGGAAACTATTGTGTTTGCGTCATCCAGATTTATATTATTTGTGACACTGCAAATTTGTATTCCCGGCAAATTAAATCTTTTATCATTACACAATGGCCACAGAAAGTGTATCCAATAAACCACTATTTTATATCAGTTTGCAAGGTAAATTAAAGCAAGACTGTAACTTTTTTACAATTACTATAATTACACAATCTTGTACATTGTTTACAACGTGACTTAGTAGCACTACAGGTAGCACATATTTTATTGGAAACAGAGTGTGTTACCAGACCTATTGCATTGCAGTAAAATTTGAGCCAGCTTCAACATTTCTGATGTATATGTTAATGCAATATTAAGTGAATGCATATTGTCCTTTTGATATACAACTATCAGACCAACACATCCTAGACTGGACAGTAGACTAGTTTGATTGCCAATGACTCCCAAAAGGACATATTTGGCCATTCTATTTAATGTTGTGAAACAGCTGCAGCTGGCAGTTTTAAACATTTGACCATAACACATGATCTACTACACTTAAGTCATAGTTTTAAGCAGGCGGTTGTGAAATGGAACAACTTAAAGTGTAATTCTGGCACAAAATCATCCCATGCTCTTTTCCGGCATTTATATACATCAAATAAGCCATTGAGACAGTTTTTTGTGTGTATAAACTATTAACGGAGAAATCCGGGAGAGTCGCTAACACACAACGTGGTTAACAATGACTAGCTTGGGGCAGTACAGTGAAGGCATTAAAACGGCTTGTTTAACCACCAATAACATCAAACCTCTGAAATAGCAGGATAAGAGTCCCTACAAATCCAGCACCAATAAACTCATTGCAATTGACTTAAGTGGACTTTAATACGAGAGGAGCTGGTACCAGGGCCAGTTGGTAAGTCTTTCAAAACACTCTTTTAATAAACCAACATTTTTGGTGCTTTGTTTTTTGTGTAGGGACTCTTATCATGCTACGACAGAGGTTTGGTGTTATTTTGAAAAGTATTGGTGGTTAAAAAAGCGCTTTTAATGTCTTCATTGTACTGCACGTAGCTAATCAGTCTTAGCCACGTGCGGCTGCTAGCGACTCTACTGGATTCCACCGTTAATAGTTGTTACACAAAAAAAAACATGTCTCGATGGCTTATTTGATGTATATAAGTGCCAAAAAAGACCATGGGACAAAGATAATGGATAGTTTCCCAGAATCCAATGTGCTTCATTGAAATAAATTGTGATGATTGGACATTTCCTGTAATGTTTCAACAATGGAAAGCCTGCTGAATCGTAATTACGGTCATCTAAAGGAAATTATAGTAATATGTTTATTCAGGTTTAACATTGTATTTTTAGGGTGAAACAATACATCTAAACTCTCACACACTCTCTGTGAATCCCCCCAGCGGCAGTCAGGGTTCGCCTTTACACACGTGAGGTTAAAAGAGGAGAAACCATGTTTTTGTTTCTCTAAATGTTGAGACTATTGTAGGAACTCAACCCCTCATTTGTCTGCTTCACTCTATACTTTACTTTCCAGAGATACCAGTGGGAAAAGTATTGCCCTGTTTTCCCAACAGAGTGACTATAAGTTAATTTCTGCAGTATGTCAGCACATTTGATCACTAAGATCCGTGGGTTTCATAGGGCTCTTCAGCTCCCTTCAAACATGTGTGTTTGCTTGTGTGCCACACACATTCAAATGATGAATAGAAGTGTGTGTGAGAGTTCTCCTCTACTATGGACTCATGACACATCTTTGCCACACATTTTCATTGCTAATCAATGTAGATGACACTATTTTTTTACACACTGTCACAGACAATCGATGGGAATTATGCTATGCTTTTTATCTGTCACTGGTAATCAATGAAGGTGGCGCCATCATATGCATCTCCTGATCATTACATGTGGTGATCAATAACAAAGCCGGCTAGGGATGACACATGATCATCATACTGGCTGTCATGAGGATAGGTAGATACATGTGCGTGTGAGAGAGCAGAAATGTGTGGCAGACAGACAACGGGAGGGAACTCATGAGAAATAAAAAACACAGGCAAAGGTGGCTGGAAGGAATTTGACACTAGAGAGACACAAAGCTCAGGAAGTGGAGTGGTCATATTTCATACCATCATTCTGCCAAGGCTATCAACAGACAGTACTGTAGACAACACAACCTCCCTCCCTCCCTTCCTTCCTTCCTTCCTTTCTTACTAACTGTCAAGGTGTTCACAGCAGAGCCTTGAGTGGGTCATAGCAAAAGTGGTACATAATGTGCACCGTAAACCCTTTTCCCCTGTCCCAAATCAGCCCAATCAGCTTCTTACTGTGAGCCTAGATGATTGCAGTATTTAATGTCAAAGTTACAACACTTTATTTTACTTGACAGACTTAATTACTTGGTTAAAGTTTTGTCTGTGACCTTGCTCTTCAGCTCCGACGGAAAAAGGTGATGCAATTTATTTCTGTGCAAAAATCAAACATTAGCAATACCGGTTGGGAAGGCTGTAACTGTATTTAAACCTGCATGAATAGATTTTTTTGGCCACTTATGAGCAGAGTAAACACAACATATTATCACCTATGAAGTTGATATGGTGAATGTGTAAGCAAAGACTGGGTTTGTCAGAGCTTTTTTTACTGAAAAGAGGTGCCTGCTGATCCTGGATAAGAGACTGCTGAGAGCAGTGATGGTTAATCCAAACCGTAAAGTTCTGTGCTGTTAAGTATTGAAGTGGACCACAGTCGGGTGTCAGTTCTCTGTGGGTTTGTCATAACGAGCAGACTCTTTGATATTAAACATAATTATTTAATAAAATTTTAATATAAAGATGTTGATCAAAGCTGCTTAAAGAAGAAGAATTCCTTTATTTGTCCCGCAATGGGGAAATTCAATTTTCACTGTATTATTAATTTTTCATTTTACACACACACAGGCCTGAAATACACACACATGCAAAGACAGGACCTATATACATGCAATTAATGGAGAGATGTTAGAGTGAGGGGGCTGGCAGTGACTGGTGCCCCGGGCAATTGGGGGTTCGGTGCCTTGCTCAACAGCATCTCGGCAGTGCCCAGGAGAAGAACTGGCACCTCTCCAGCCACCAGTCCACGCTCCATTCATGGTCCAACTGTAAAAATGTAAGATAAAATGTGTTTATAGCTTCATAAAACTTTTATAGAATATAAGCTGTGGGTGCTTCATCTCCAAGCTTTAATTTTGAATGTTGCTTATTGATTAATGTATATTAAATGGTATTGAAAAAGAGCTCAAACCAAGATCCAGGCACCTTATAATTTTTGCTCTATCTCTGTGTCTTTGAGGGAGAATATGCTTGTGCATGAGTATGCATTTGTGTCAGCATTTCTCACACAACATAATCAACCGTGGAAATTCTGTGGTAGATCACGTAATAATTAAGGTTTCTATTGCAACTACTGATGATATTATTTCAGAAGCAGAGTGAATCACTCCTGCTGTTTGGCAGAAGAGGATATGCCGATGGGCAGACATGCACATGGTGGGGTGCTCCTGTAAAAACATGAACAATTTACTGTTTCTCCTGTCCCTGTTCCCACCACAGTGATTTATTTTATTTACTTAACCAGAATGAACCTTCCAACTGGGGCCCGCTTCCTCTCATGAGCTTAAAATGTGCTGAAGATCTCTCTGAGAAATAGCTGTTCATTTTCTTCTAATTAGTATTGATATCTCTATCTCTAAATCTTGTAATATGTTTTATTGTAGAATATGAAATGCTTTTCCACTCTCATTCCCCTCTCAGATAGCCAACCAGCTTCTTAAAGTTATTTTAACCTTTGTGACTGACAGCTCTTCTTCATCTATGAACAATTGCTTCCCCTTGAACCTTAAAAAACAAGGAGAGAAGCATTCCCTCCACTTCCTGCCAGGCATACTCACTCTTACTGTTGACCTGACATTCTCCACATGAGATAACTACGAAAATATTGCACATCCTTTTTCCCCGTTCACGCATCAAGAGATAGAGCAACAGAGATGAGTTACCAAGACACGGAGGGAAGGGAGTGGATGAGGGACTTGGAATAGAAAGAGACAGACACTCTCACAGAGACCACACAGCAATCACGCCAGTCACAGACCATCACCAAGAGGTGATCAAGCCATCTGTGTCTCTGGCCGCCTGTAAAGTGACTTGCCATCGAAACAGGAAATAGCCAATATCACACTAATACACTGAGGCAACACACAGAATGCCCTGATGGACATCTCTATTCTGACACTACTTTGTGTTTGTGAATGTGTGTGTAGTCAGTCCTGTATTGTACATCTTTAATCCCTCTGAACAAAATCGCCTCTAACTTTAACGTGGCACTGACAAAATAATGCAAGAAACAGATGAGTGTTTGATCAAGACTCATTCTGAAATGAAACACAGAATATATATATAATAAAGAATGACTAAATTCCTCGGCAGAGTTTGAATTACTCTGTTTTAATAATGTGAAGAGGACTTAATTTTATTTTATTGGGCACACTCTTGGGAAACTGTGTGTGAGTTTGGATGTGTGTAATACATTCATGATGGATTGAGTCTGGCTTTATAGATCTACATGTTGATTTATTGTACCGCTGGACTGAATAATGAATGTCTCTGTGTGTGTGTGTGTGTGTGTGTGTGTGTGTGCGTGTGTGTGTGCGTGCGTGTGTGTGTGCGTGCTTGCGTGCTTGCGTGCTTGCGTGCGTGCTTGCGTGCGTGCTTGCGTGCGTGCGTGCATGCGTGCGTGCGTGCGAGCGGCCCCCTCTCACACAAGAAAGAAAAAGTAATTTAGTGACAAGCCTGCATGCTAGGAATATTACACAGCCCACACACGCTTACACACATTTGAGGTGCACGGACATATTCACACATTGAGACAACCTTTACTATAAACAGTAAACTAAAGGCATTCATAGTGCATCTGCAGGCTCGTAAAAACTTTGAGTTTACTGCAGCAGTAAAGAATCCCCTGTTTTGTTGTCAATTTCCATCTTGTGCTATTTTAGCTGTTGTGCTTTCCGTTTTGCACTCCACTATTATATTTTCATATTTCAGCTTTTGCCACTATATGCTGTCCTGTAGCAGTGATGTATGTTTTGAAAACCAGGCTTAAAGTTTCTTATGGGCCAAAAGGGGTAGAGTTTTTTATTGTGTCATGACCTGAGAGCTGATCGGGAATAATGCTTCTAATCAGTAGCTGCACAGATCCTTGACCACTGTGGAAGGGTGGAGGTGATCGACAACACACACACACACACACACACATACACACACACACACACACACACACATCACAATTGTCTTCCTCTACCAGAATCACTTACAGTGGGACAGCATTGCAAAGTCTAATCTTCCTCTTTGTGTCTTTTGAAGAACACCTCTAGGTGGCACTATTAAACAGCAAACAGACAACAACAACCATCAAGTGAGGCAGAACTCACTGCTGCATGGTCTGTGGACTATTTGCACATAAAGGTCGTAAGCACAGGAAACAGTAATTTAAGTGTCCTGTATGCTAATTGACACTAATATAAGTGATATGTAAGTTTCAAATATTACTTGTGAAGTTTACACAACAAAAACAGTTTACATACAGGGTTACATGAATCCTGTAGCACACGTCACTTATAAGTAGTATCAAATGATATATCCAGATTGGTAGTATTCGTCTAACAAACATTGCTTTTCCTATTTTAGATCTGTACAGTAGATGTTTCCCAAATAATGAAAGCTAAATATCAAAGGTCTTTTCTTAGTTTGACTCTTTCTCACTCACTCTTTGTGACTGTGTGTGTGGGCGTGTGTAGGCGGTGGTTCACACAAATGAGCATAACTGTGAACTCAAGCTTGATTTATTTTACCAGCAAGTTCCACATTTTCTAACATAAAAGTGGGCTGAGACTCAGTGCCCTTTATTTTTCATCTTTCCCCTTTTTGGTTTGGTTTAACCCATAGACACCCATCATAGAGGCACACTACTGTCTATACAAACAACTTCACACCCCCAGCAGAAGATGGATAATGCTCTGGAGTAATCAGGCATGGATGTGCACACTGTGTTTGGCCCCTGCCCGACTGTCCTCTGAGGAGAGAGTGCCCTTTAGCCTACATAAGCAGGCAGTATTCCTGCATGTGTCGGGGTCTCATCATTTCTCATGCAGTTGTCTCGGACTCATGAAGCCTCAGAGCTGTTGGCAGCAGACATTCAGGGTCAGACCAGAGGAAGAAATCATGCAAGTTGTTTGCTGATGGTGTGAACAACACATCTAAAGTTCATTTACTACAAATGAGAGAAAACATTAACGCTATGGCGAGGCGCTGAATGAGAATTGACCTTCATTCCACTGATGGACATTGAGGAAAGATTTGTGTTATCTACTCTAGAAACACAACATGTTGATTATGTATACTCAGCTATTATGATGCAAAACTTACAAGAGCCCTTTTGTTCCCGTTTAAGCACGCATCCTTTTGGTTGTATAGGAAATGTTATGTGATCACAACCGATTATATCACGTGGCTCAGGCTTGTAGTTACCGAACGTAACTGCCATGCTCCATCCAGCATAATGCACTCAGATCAAATTGTCAAACTAGGCAGGGCTGATCAAATATGAATCACAATTCCCATTTCTCGCCTAAACTGTTTACAGAAACACATACTAGTGTTCTGTTTAGTTGCAATATGAGAAAGTTTGTGACTTGGCTGCCATTTTTATCAGAATCAGAATCAGAAAACCTTTAATGTCTGGCATTGTTGATAACACCGTTTGGAAACCAAAACTGAACTAAGAGGCTCCAGACTAAACACATTTGCAAGTTAGTCGAGCGATGCCAGGCTGGGAACCAACAAGTTTAGGTTGTCTGTCCAAAGCACCCTGTGTCTTCTTTCCAGCACTAGCAGCCCTACGGAAAATGTTTTAATGAGCATGTCCCCTTTTTCTTTGTACATAATGCTTTAGTGTGCAAGGGCTGGACCACAATATGCAAATATTTGGATATCCGTTTGTTGAGAGGGTATGCACTTTTCAGCCTAACTCCATTGGTTTACACATAAGATTTCTTATGCTCTTCGCTACCATGCTTTTTTTTATAACGAATAGGAATCAGATGAATTTATTTCACATTTATGCACAATGTGTCTCAGATAGAAGAATAACTCAAGGCACAGACACACAGTCATTTAAACTCCTGATATAGCACATGAGAATACAATAGGACCACAGAACTAACACACACACATGCACGCACACATACACTTGGCTATGAATTCCTGGTAGCACACACTCATCATATTGGTACTTAATAATGTGATATAGAGAGCACAGCCTCCTACCACACACAAACACACACACACACACACACACACACAAACATACAGAGGACAACTACTCACAAACACACATTAGTATAGTTTAGTGAGCCTCCATGCATACAGACTACCTGTTTAAACCAATCATTACATTGCCGCTGGCTCATATGTAACACTAAGGAGAGAAGGGGTGGTAGATGGATGAATGGAGGTAGCAAGAGAGGGTGGGGTAAGGCGAGGGAGGGAAAGAGGGGAAGATGGATTGACCGTAAGCAGACAGGAACAGATTGTTGGCTTAAACCTGCAATATAAAAAAAGGGCTCATAATACAGTACTATACTGCAAGGAAAATATATTGGGAGCGCTTACTCAGAACAGAAGGGTAAGACAAAAGAAAATACCTATAAAGGTGGAGGAACTACAAATCAGGATCACCGTTTTTTTTTGACAGCATCAAAGTAGAGACTAGGATGAATGCATAAACTGTGAGAGTAAGATATAAAGGAGGACAGGTGAAGGCAGGACCCTTGATAAATGGAAAGAATATGTAACACAGAGGCAGGCAGGGCAGGGTGTGGTGCTGCGGACAGTCAGGAGAGAGAGAGATGTAGGGGTGAGATAAAGAGGAATGAAAAAGTGTGGGAGTGGGAGGGATCAAACCAGCTGGATGGATGGTTGGTGTGAGGAATAATGTGTTGCAGGGGAAGAGGGAGAGAAGGTAAGCACACAGGAAGAATGAAATGGCGTCGGGCGCAGGTGATGAATGGTGAACGCTGTAGGCGGGAGGATGGTAAGGAAAGCTAGATGAGGGGAGGGGAAGGAATACTGATGCAGGGTTGCCCTCACACTTAAATTATATCATTATTAAAGTTCCACTCCACGCAAAAATGTGTTTTTCTTATGTTTATGTCCCCTTAAATGTCTGATCTTGACTGTAATGACTTGTATCTGTGCAAAGCTTGGAGATGTGTCATCTCCCCGGGCTTTGTGAGACAGCCAATCCGCCCAAGGGGCTTTGCGAGACTGCGTCCCAGTCGCCTGCTGTCTGAAGCCGGCTTAAACATAAAGGCCTATGGCTGAATCCTGCCGTTGTGTCTATCCATTTTGATACATGCTGCTCTTCCACCGGTCAACCTTGGGGAGATGCTAGAATGTAGTCACCATATGAGTCTCAACCATAGCGCAAGCAGCGATGTTGGGCGGGGCGATCCACAAGTTCTCAATGCAGGAGAAAGAGTAGATGTGCTTTCAACCCCTTCTCTGAGTTTTTCTTACTTTATATGTGGGAAAACCATAGATGTATAAAAAATGGATGTAGCCTCTACGTTGAGGTCCGTTCTCTCAACTTGATCCAATCGTACTCGCCTACAGGAGTTGCCATCTTGCCAGACTTTGACTCCACCTCATATCCTCTGACCAAAAAAGGGCATTGATGTGAAGTTGGGGGGAGGGACATACATCCATCTGGCTGACAAATACCTCCGAGGGGCAGTAAGGGCTAGCGGCTAGCTGTCTGCGCCCCTAATTATTCATAAACTTTAACCTCTAATAAATTAAAAACTAGCCTGGTACAAAAAAATTCACCCCCCAAGTGTTGTCATGGAAATCTGACTTAAACATTCAGACTAGAATGTTTTTTTGTTCCCGGCCTTAAATAGGTTAATCATGCAGTGAAAACAGCCTGTTTAACATGGGGGTCAATGAGAAACTGCTCTATTATGAAACCTGCCCCTTATGGACACTCAGTGAACTGCAGTTTTTGGCACTTTGGTATTATAACCACAAAGTCGCTGTGGTGGGGTCTTTGGGAAAACCATGTTAAACAAAATACTGATTGTAGCAGAATATTTTTTTGCATAATTTAAAATGTTTCTGAGGTGTTTTTTAAAATATCATTATGTAATGAAAAATGAATAGTGGACTGAGGTGGTTTCCTTTTCTTGTCTTTCTTCTTTTGCTTGCAATCAGGATCATGTTCCCACTTCTTCTTCTTCTTCTTCTTGGGATCAGTTTTATGAGTCTCTTGCGGTGATAGGTGCTGTGATCAGTGGTGTTTGTGCTTGTATTTGCTCTTCTTCTTTGGAGGCTGTATGTACATCAGTCTGTACTGGTAATGGTCCAGTGTGTGGTCTGAAGACTGTGAGCAGAGCACCTGTCAGTGGGCTAACGGAGTTCCCACACACTGGAGGCCTATCAGTCAGGGAGCACAACTAGCTGCCATCCTGAGTGCCCACAGAATTTGTTGTAGGCCTACTCCAGGATGTAATGTGTGATGAGGTTGGTGTTGTACATTAATTTAATACTCCTGCATTCAAAAAGTTTCACTCAGTAAAAGTACAGGTGCATTAACAACAAAATGTACTTGAAGTATAAAAAGTAAAATAACTCATAATAATGCAGAGTAGCTACTGTCAGTGTTATACTACGATATTACTAGATTATTTTTATTATTGATGTATGTAAGCGTTACATTCAATTTAGTATTTAAAAACATGTAGTAATTTAATCTGTATGAATGGATTCTAAACTGATACCATGTTTTGCGTGTAAAATCTTAATTTGAAAAGTACAATGTTTCTCTTTGAAATGCAGCGGTATAAAGTATAAACTAGCATAAATACTCAAATAAAGGACCTCAGAATTATTTTGCTGTTAAGGTCTCTTGATTGGTGAAGTTATGAAGTAGCATGGCAAGTAGCATCTTCGCCGCCATTGCAGTTATTACAGTCAGCTTCTCTCGGTTAGGATTCCTTTGTGTTCATCGGGAGCTGAATTACCCGCAGAGGTTTCCTTGTCTCTAAAACAAATGGAGCAAGTATTTAAAACCAATAAAAATACTAAATAAAGCAGTTTCCTGTTAAAAATCAGTGTTTCTCTGTTGCCCACGAGGGGCAGCGAGCCAAGCTGCAACTAACATTTCCTCACTTTTTTTCTCTGATAACTTAAGATCTAGATGTCCATGACTAAAATCCTTCATCATCCATTTTAAGGAACATGTCCAGTAACCAACTAAGTAATTTATAACGTTATAATGCCGCAAGAAAGAAAACTTCCTTTGGTCAAGTTTATGCTGGTTTGTCTGTAAATTAATCTTTTTGCCACTAATTTAGTGTGTAACCATTAGCATCAAACGCTATCCGTTCACCGCTAATAGCATTAGCAGACAGTTTAGTAACATAACTCATTGACAATATGAAGGCAGTGAAGAGCTTTCCTGCAAATACAATCGACTGGTAAATTAGTCGCTAATAGCTAATAGTCGCTGTCGCTGCCACTACTCACTGGTTGTCGCATTTTATAGGGAGGGAGGGGGGCTCCGAGAGGACATGAACGGATCACATATATATTAAAGGAGGTGTGTGACGTTACCTTATGGAGCCTTCACGTCCTGTGGAAAATTGGTAAATACCAAAATCCGACGTGAAAATTGCACATGAATACCCCCTTATGTGGTAATTTCCACTGGGACACTCGTAGAATATTGTGATACCGGAGTTGCCGAGATGTGATAACCTTTGACCTTTTCAACATGGCGGAGCGCAACGCAAGAGTCTACTTTATTACAGCAACACTGTAGAGCCTGTAGGGAAGATTATGTACTTCAGATAAGGGTAGACTAGGCTTATGTAGCTAAAACAGATATATTAGCTTTCTATTTTGCCTTTAAAATACACATATATAAATATTATACCATTTGTGTTTTGATAAATCCTCTTTCTGCTGTAGCTGATGAATTAGGCAGTTTAAAATGTTTTTCCCCAAGTAACAGATCAGGATCTCTGGATCCGCCATGTTTCATTTAACTACGACAACAAACGCACTTGAACACAACGCACTGGTAATTTCCAGTTCACAAGTGGAAAAGACCATCTTTTCCATAGCGCGTGAAGGCAGCATTATACTCCAGTGGAAATAATACCTCTCGTCTTTCATGTAGCGATTATTTAATTCCTTCAGTCTAGAAATAATGCATATCCGCTTATTGCTCTTTTAAATTTGAACATGGTCTAAAAAGTTTTTTGTAAAGGCTCAAGTGAATATCTGATTACAACACGAAGCAAACAACTAAAAAAAATACAAAACATAGGTCTTGCCCTTTTTAAACATTGTAGTGTGGAAATACACATATTATACTTTTATGTACAGTACATAAAGATATGTAAATGTAGTTCCTGTCCCCCACTGCAAATTTATTTCCAATATCTACAGCCATGCCACTTGCATATGAATCGCATATTTATTCTAAATGGAAGATTAGCACAATTGTACTAAACGAATGGAGGAATGAACAGAGCATCAGATGAGGGAGAGAAGGAGGAAGGAGTGATAGTCAGATGAAAATGAGAAAGTGGTGGATGGAGGGAAAGTGGGAGGAAACAATAGTTTGATAGATGGCCGAAACAGGACATGGTGTCTGACTAATGGTAAACCAAGGTGGCAGAATGGACGGAAAGACGAGCTGAAAGGGAAGATGGTCAGGCACAGATGGATGGGAAGAGTGTCAGGGTGTTTAACTAATGTTTCCCAGGCCTGTAGTTCAATTCCTTTTCAGAATTAAAGCTCCATCTATCACCCCAATGTGCCTCGTTAGCAGTGAAGCCCTTACCAATCGTAACACAACCATTTACATTTTAAGTAAGACAGACGATGGAGCTTTTATCTGGCTGTGTTCCTGTCTGTCTGTCCGTCTGACTTTCTGTATCTCTTTCTTTTTTTCGCTGTCCATTTATCACCCTTACACAATCGCACAAACACGTATACATATTCATATCCAAAGACAGTCTGTGGTGCTGTCAAAAGGAAGAAATTGCTGCAGGGACACTTTCTATTTTCATTAAAAGTAGGAAACCAAAGACTGAGAAAAGAGACATATCCTCCTACAACAGCATATTATTATTCCACTGAATTATCTCTCTATTGACTAGAATTGTGTGAAATCAGTTTGATTAAGGTAATAATAGACATACCATTTATTAGACATTTTATCCCTGCTTGGCCATGGATATTCTATATTATTATGCTACTCATAACATAATGCAGTTCTAGCCTAATTAAAATTGTTCTACCCATTTTCTTCGGCTTTTTCGCAATTATTTGTAAATATATATTATAGTGTCTAGCAGTGGTGCAGCAGCCAACTAATAATGACTGGGTCGTATTTCACACAATTCAATTTCAGTGACGAACTGCAAAGGCTCTTAATTGCTTTTGGTTTTGCTTTCTGGCTGAGTCATTTCCCACAGTCTATGAAATAGGAACGTTTCCCTACCTCCCTTATTTACAACATAATTATCATCATGCCGCAGAATCTTCACTTCTTCAGTGACAATCTCATTCTCAATGTAATAATAAGTTTTACGTACTTTGAGAATGGGTGTGATGGATGCAGTTCAAGACAATCGAGAAAGTCAACAGTCATTAACACAGTATATTACAGGTGCATCAAGATAAAATCAATCAAATGTCCAACAGAGGGGACAAAGCACATGCAGAAACTGTAGTCAGGGATGAAAATTTAAAAATGAGAAGGAAACTTACAAGAACGGAGACGAAAATACGCTTGTACTTGAAAGAATTAAGTATATAAGTTGTGTTTTACTTACAATTTGAATTCCAAATTATCTTTGGCCAAGTTTATTATGTTATAAGAAAATGCGAAAAATTAAGTATCAGAATGAGGAATTGTCCAGTCAGTGTCTTTTTCTTCTTCTCTGCTGGCTTATACCGATGTTAAGCTTAAGTCTACTTTTATGACTGTAACTGCAATTGCATGGAACAACAAATCATCTCATCTCATCTCATCTCATCTTCAACCGCTTATCCGAGGTCGAGTCGCGGGGGGCAGCAGCTTTAGCAGGGGACCCCAAACTTCCCTTTCCCGGGCCACTTTAACCAGCTCTAACTGGGGGATCCCGAGGCGTTCCCAGGCCAGCGTGGAAATATAATCTCTCCACCTGGTCCTGGGTCTTCCCCGAGGCCTCCGCCCAGCCGGACGTGCCTGGAACACATCCCTAGGGAGGCGCCCAGGGGGCATCCTTACTAGATGCCTGAACCACCTCAACTGGCTCCTTTCAACACAAAGGAGCAGCGGCTCTACTCCGAGTTCCTCACGGATGGCTGAACTTCTCACCCTATCTCTAGGGGAGACTCCAGCCACCCTCCTGAGAAAACCCATTTTGGCCGCTTGTACCCGTGACCTCGTTCTTTCGGTCATGAATGGAACAACAAATCCACCAGTGAATTTATGCACTCAAGGTACTGTAGGATGACAGGCAACGGGCATTGACTGGAAACACAAGGAAAGAAGGAGTCAACACTTTTTACTGTAAAGAAATGGTTTGATTTTTTATGAAATACAGTATACTATACTTTGCACTTCTTCCAATCTATGTGCAATGGTAAGCTAATCTAATCATCTTCTGGCTCTAGAATACATAAAGTAGCAACAGACAACTTTTTTTGTTTGAACTTATCATTATGAAGTAAATGCTGATTGCATGGATGTAGTGTCTACAGAATAATGACAACATCGGTGGTTAGATTGGTTTCCTATAAGCCTCGCTATTCATTATGCGATTCTGTCTGCCACGATCTCCAGGGAAGATGAAGGCTCACTTTACCGGGCAAAGGAAGAGGATAGCACTTGACTTGAGTCTATATTATGAAGGTAATAACAAAACAGAGTCTTCATGGTCTGAATGAAGAGGATCAACTTTTATTTTGCTTCATCCTCAACAACAGCACTTTACAGCTTCACTTCATCTGTTCTTACTTTTCACAATAAAGGCCCTAAACATTTATCATAACTTTACACTGTATCACTGCTTACCGAAGAGAATTTCGTTAAGAGGCAGCTCAAAAAAATAGCTTACATTAGCTAGGCCTATCATCAAGTAGCATAAATGTTGAATGGTAGTAACTCTGGGAACTTTAACGATATTTGGCAAAAGAAAAACTACTGAGCCAGATCAGTAAGTAGCAAAAACCTACCTAATACTACAAGGTGTTTTACTCTGCCTTCATTATAGCACTGAGATCGGGATTCAGTAGCCAGGCTGCTAGCGTCAACGTTAGCCATGTTGCTAATGATAAAGTTACAAGTAACATATGTATCGATCCAGTCAGGCTAGGGTGGGAGTTGCCTGTTACACTTTAACACACATACATGAGAGTTGTATACATTTTTGAATGTAGGGTATTTCTGAAAATGTAGAACTATATTTTTAAAAAGATGCAAAAGAGAAGCTGTCAAAGAAAAACGTTTACAGCTGGGGGCCAAGATGCTTTTTTCTTTACTAGCTGTGAAAAATGCCAAAAACGTGGAGGAGAAAATTATCATTTTTTATTACAGGCACAAACAAAAGTGTTGCTCTGCATGAAGTTCCCATATTTGTTCCATATTCGGGGTTTTTCATTTCCAGATGGTCATTGGCATGGGTGTTTTTGGCTTGACTTTTGCGTATAAAATATTTTACCTCTTGTTTTGTGGCTATGATGCAGCACAGCGCTGTTGCCACACAGGAAGAGGGTTATGGGTTTGAATCTGCTAGACTAGGGTGTACCCGCCTCTCACCCAAAGCATACTGGGATAGGCTCCAGCTTTTCTCAACCCTGCTTAGGATAAGTGTGTATGATAATGGACAAATGGATGGAAGGATCACCTTTGATGCCTCCATCCCATGTTCGCTCAGCCACTCTCTGTCTCTATTTGTTACCCTACCTCTCCCTCCTTTGCTCTTCGCTAATCTTTATCCATCTGTCTCTATCAACAGCCTCCTTACCCTCTTGTCTGCTTCCTTCTTTTACCACTTTATCTCTTTCTCCACTTTGAATCTCTTACTTTCTTTTTTCTTTCTTTCTTTCTTTCTAGCTGTTTTTCTGTCTTTCTGTCTGTCTGTCTGTCTGTCTCTGCTGACAGTGGCCCTTATTAAAAACTGTCCTGTCAGATATGTCGCTCATGGCTGTTATTGATGCCCCTTCATTTCTCATTATAGTTGAGTGCCTGTATTAGTGCTGACTGGCCATAAACTGGCCAGCACACAAACATGCATAGACACACACTGTTGCACAGACATACTTCACATCGACAAACACACACACACTACAGCAAAGGAAGGCAGAAAGATGCAAGACTGTATAGTTTCACTCAACCTCGTATAGAATGTGCAGAGGTTTGGTGGAGGTGCAGATTAAGTGCTTAAAGATATAAAGGCTAAATATGAATAATTTATTAAACTTCAGACACCCTTATGCTTCAAAATTGCTTTTGCAGATCATGTATTATGATATGGAGCTTTATAAATCCACATGTAATCTATATACATAGATTCACTTATTCAAGAGTTCCATATCTTTTGGAGACAAAAAAAACTTTAGTAATGGTATCAGGATTGGTATTGAGATGTTAGCCATGGAGTTATTTGGTAAAGTTGCTCGTTGAATAAAGTTTGTTCAGAATATAAAATGTGTCATTTAAGCAAGACATCTTAGAAAACACTGCTAGATGATTTCATTGGCTACATGTTCTTGGAATGAAAGGAATGTCAAAGGTGAAAGACAGGGTGGTAGTGTGATTTTTTTTTTTCATACATGGGTTAATTTAAATGATCCTTCACACACACCCTTCACTCAGCCGCTACTGTTAACACAAGACTGCCTCTGATTTATAGGTCACAGGATACCAGCACTGTTTATACTCCAGATACCTCTCCCTCTCTCATATGAGAAAACCATGCACAGTGTAGAAAGTTATCTGACAGATGCCTTTTATGAATCTGACACTCATTCTCCTGTTTGCAAATACGTTGACCTCACACACGTCGCCTTCACACAGAGGCATATGGAAGTACTTTCCCTTGTTTGTCTAACTGCTTGTCTGTGTTGTCTTAGTGTTTGGTCAAATGCCATAAGAAGCCATGTTGGACGTCCTCTCAACACATAAGATTGAAAGGATCATTGAGTGCACTGGTCAAGAAGAGGTAATGTTGAGATGAATTTAACTGGGGGAATATATAAAAACATTTACAAAGCTAAAAGAAAAGTGAAGGAAGCTTGTCAATCTAAAGTTCATCGTCAAAGCATCCATAGTGAAGCCCACTTGTCTACAATCATGGCCAAGCAACAATAACCTTTTGAGTATTTAGTTTTCTGAGAGGGCTGATTGAGAAATGGCATGCGCTTTCAAAACATACCTGACATGTGATTGGACGAACCATCTGTCAATCAAACTTTCCCTGACGTGAATCAGGAGAAGAGAAAAAAAACATATTTTCCATGAAAAAAAGCCTTCAGTGTCGTTCTCTTCTCTCAATAAAGAAACACTCTCTAGTTCTGATCAAACTGATGCTATTGCAGCATTTAAGCTAACCTCTCTAGGAGACGCAGTTGTTGTTTTGAAGGAACGGTCGCCTCTCGTGTCCTCATCACCATCCACTTCCCCCCCTGACCTCAACTGCCAGTAGCTCCTCACAGGATGCTGACTTCTGTCCGTAGCACAAACACATTACTTGGAGCCTGGAGATGGATTTTTCGTGTGACATGTGAGCACGATTCTTGTGTGATCTTTTGTGATTGTGATGATGAAAGTCTGTGTGACCTGACCTCCTCCTTAAGGAGTTTGGGCCTCATTTTACTGCGAGACCTGACTTCGGAAACATTTTTCTCTGAATGTATCATATTGACATGGATGGTTTTGGAGTCAGTTGTGTGCCAAAAGCATTTAACATCAACGTGTGTGTGTGTGTGTGTAGTAGTAGTAGTAGTATGTGTTTCATAACTAAAGTTGCAATGAGTCCACATTGGAGCAGTCCTAAGTTCTAAACACAGCACTGATATTATTAGATATATAGTTTACATTCCTTGTATAATATAGAATGTAATGAACAATGCCTATTTTCACATCCATCGGACATAGAGAGAACAGTTAAAGTACTCCATATAGTTCTGTAGAACTGAGAGGAATTGCAGAGTCATCAATACAAGTGACACCTTTCATGTTATACATAATCCTTTGATCCGTAAAAAAAACTTAACTGACACTTAAGATATTAATTAATGCAGATTTGAAACATCAAAATGATTCTTATAAGGGGGTGCACAACATGAATCCTCAGCATTTTCATAATCAGGTTTTAACTGTCATATGACAACACTTGTAAAAACATCCTAATGTTCATTTAATGGGACGACGCTATATTGACAAGTGCCACAGGTACAGTGTTTTCAGTAAAGTAATAAAGAGACTACGGGATTGAAGTCTTGCAAACTAATTGCAGTGTGATGAATTTGTCTTGGAACAATACGCAGCATCTGAATGCTGCTGTGTCTCCTTGACTGAATAAACTGCACAACCCTCCCCCTTCATCATACATCTTTATGGCTTCTGTTGGGAATTGTTTTCGAGTGTGTACATTACTTGTATGTTTGTCAGTGTGTACCAATGAGTCTCACTCACAAGCACACTGCTACTGGATATACGTGTAGGGTGTAGGGTGTTGGGTGTTGGCTCGGTGAGTGTGTGCATGTGTGTGTGTGTGTCAGAAGAGGAGTGGTCAGGCAATTAACCAGCTGTGCTAATGATCATCTCACTGCAGAATCACACAATGTTTTACAGCGGCATAGAGCACTTTACTGCCTTTGTTGTCACAGTGATATAGTATTCTCCACCATAAAGTGCTGATACTGGTTGATTGTTTTGGCCTCCTCAGGCTTGTTCTTTTACGCACACACACATGCACACACATTACCATTCTTTTATAGCATGTGTATTTTTTATGGCTAGTGTCTACTGGTCTGCCCTGGGACCAATCTCAAGCCGTAGATCTCCCTTATCATAAAATGAGTGTGTGTGTGTGGAAAACTCCATTGTGCATCTCCTCTGCAGATGGCCTACATTAATAGTGACCACGGCAGCCTATTCATTCTGAAAAGTTGACAGGAACAACAGAAAAGGACAGATTTCCAGACAGTTCTTCTGGAAATGTCTTAAATAGATTCAATGTATGCAACACAAAGTCAAACTTCTGCACATTAATATGTATCTGTCGTTTTTATTTAGCATGTTATTTTTAGGATGCTAAACACAGCTGATCCAGGGAGTGCATCTGTTGTCTTAGTAACAGCACAAAGGGTTCTTAACAAATGAATAAAACAAGGAAAATTCAGACACATTCAAAGATTAAGCAAAAGGATTGCATCTTATGTATCCAGTTTTGTTTTAATATCTCAATAAGTATTAGATAAATTGCCATGAAAATGTCATTCAATTCATGAATTGTAATGACTTTGGTGACATTTGATCTAGGGCCACCATCAGGCCAAGATGTTAATTTAACCAAAACATGTCCAAAAGTAATGGAATTCTCATAAGCCTCAGTTGTATTTTGTGTTTAATGTGAAATTTCAAATGCTAACACGCTGAACTAGGCTGATGAACATGGTGAACATTATACCTGCTAAACATCAGCATGTTTGCACTGTCATTGTAAGCATGATATGCAAAATCAGCATTTAGTTCGAAGCACCACTGTCCCTAAGTACAGCAGCATGTGGCTGTAAACTCTAAAGACTCATCAATGCTCTCTTCGCGTACGACACTAGATATGTTTATTATTCATCTTCATTCATCTTCAACCGCTTGTCCCTATCCGGGTCACGGGGAGCTGGAGCCGATCCCAGCTGACATCGGGCGTGAGGCTATGATATATATAATTATACCTGCATACTTAGTCAAAGGTTTTAACAACAAATATGGCGATGGTGGATGAGAACATAAAAATGTGGAGGGAGTGTTGTAGACAGCGATAGTCTGTGATAACATTGAATGATCTATATAAAACATTTCATCATCATCATTGTGTCCTATTATGGTCTTGTCTTGCTTTAATTTTTTTACACTGGAGATCATTTCTGATGCGATAAAACACATGTGCGAACAAGGATTTCGTTTTAAAATGAACGTAACCTTAGTCTTAGTTTGTGTATATAAGTGCATTATTAGTTTGATATGCCATTTGGCTGTTATTGCAGTAGCAAAATCGCAGCAGTTTAGACAGATTTCACATATGGTGAGTTTCAATCACTAAATATAAATAACTGAAGTGTACATACCTGAATACTTTACTTTTATACTTAAAGCTGAAGGTCTTTTGAGTCCTGCCTAAGACAACATCCATTTAGGTTGTTTTTCCTATTTTTTTTAAAAACAAATAAAGAAAATATATGTAAAGGTCACAAACACACTAATACAGTGTACATAGTGAGAACTCATATTCACCTCACACAAAACCGGCATTACACAAACACACATACACACAGAGACAAGCACACACAAGCACACACAAGCACGTTGGGGTCCAAACTGCAACAGATGCTAACAAACCATTACAGAAGCTTAAGCACCGCCATAAACAAACCCTCATGGTAACATTAAGAAAAAGTTTGCTGACAAGGAGCTTGTTAATGTTGGCTCTGTTTGTTGACTTCTTGTTTGGGCTGTTTACTGTTTACACAGCCGACAAACTCCTATTTCTGTATCTGCTGCACATATAAAAGTTATCCGTCAATTATTCCCTTCCAACTCCCCCCTCTTTTGGAGCGGCTGCAGACATTGTGACTTACTGCGTGTTTGTGTATCCAATGGTGTGCTTAAAAAGTGTGTAAAAGAGTAATGGCATTCTTGTCTATGTATGTGTATTAGCTTAGTGTGCATGCCCATGGTGTATGAATTTATGTGTAGATGTGTACGACTGACTGCCTTTGCCTTTGGTTTTTAGGAGTGTGTGTGTGTGTGTGTGTGTGTGTGTGTGTGTGTGTGTGTGTGTGTGTGTGTGTGTGTGTGTGTGTGTGTGTGTGTGTGTGGTGCATGGGGTCTTAATTAATCTCTGTCATTAATAATTTAATCATGGCTTTTTGTTTAATAAACAGTTTGGCAGTGATGTATTGCAGCTGGGTCAGGTAATTTGATTGGCGGTGGAAATGAGCTGGTTATGCATATCTCTCTCTCTCTCTCTCTCTCTCTCTCTCTCTCTCCCTCCCTCCCTCCCTCCCTCTTTGTACCAGAGATATTACTGCTGGCATTCAGGACCAGCGAGCGTGCACACACAACAGGGGGAGGGCAATTATGCTAAGATGCCATAATGATCAGTGATGGATGTAGAGAGAGGAGGTTCTTTCAGAGCACATTTCGGCTAATGGAATAACACTGTAGAGAAAAAAAACAGCAAAGAAAAAATTCAGAATTACTTTATATTACAAAGTACATTTCCATCAATGTCTCTTCAACTATTATTCAGGGGCCCAAAATGGGGTTATATGCTTGCTTTCTTTGTATGTGTGTGTGTGTGTGTGTGTGTGTGTGTGTGTGTGTGTGTGTGTGTGTGTGTGTGTGTGTGTGTGTGTGTGTGTGTGTGTGTGTGTGTGTGTGTGTGTGCTCCCTATTCTGCTGAAGTATATTTAATGCACCTGGGTGCTACAATGGGTCAAAACTGAATGTATTCTTCCACCTGTTAACACTAGATGGCACTCTCGAATAGTCTGCTTCCAACTACTTCAGAACCTAACCTGATATTTCCTGCCTTAATCCGCACTTCCTCTCTACTGATTTAGTTTCTGCCACCAGCATCTAATGTGCTCAATCATGGACACCATGAATATAACATGAATACCACTGCTGGTCAGCTTGATCTTAATCTTACGCGTCCTGGTAGGGTAAGTACAGTATACTGTCAGTATACTGGGCCAGTGAGATCTCACACTGAGCTATAACCCTTTCATATGTAAAATGAATATAGACATGCAATCAAGGTGGTAATAATAGTTGGTTTTGTTGTAGGACATCATCCGATATTTTGTAAAAACAGGTCTTTACCATTTTACATAGCCAGTATGTCCTCTCACTAATAATGACCATTTAGTTCATTTTGTATCTATGCACCTATCATTTGATACCGACACACATGGCACCCTTGAGCGTCTCAAACACTCAGGCTTTACACAATTAACCTATTAAGGCAATATTGGAGGCCAAGAGCAAGTGCTCCAGGTGGTGGATGGATTAAACAAACCACTGAGGAGATTGGGATTAGCGTCCCATGTTGCTTTTTCCTTACCCTAACCCAGGAGTTTTGATTGTCCCCCATGTCTAAAACAGTATAGGGACAGTCGCAGTTTGCCTACCCAGTTGACACAGAGGGGTCCTGACAAAGCGGCCGTAAATTGGTGAGATCGTAGCAGGTTGAAATGGGTCTAACAGGCCCCTTTCTTTCATTTTAACCGTATATCATAAGTTATATGGTCTACTTGCAAATTTACATTCTCTAGTTCAGCAATCATCTCATTTCGTATGAATATTTTTACGCTATTATTAAAAAAGTAGCACATTATGTTAGGAAATAGCTTGGTCGTTGTGATTTTATTAAGCCCAGACGATAGAAGACACGGGAACGTGAACCTAGCTGGGCTTCATTCTCTGCCCAGCCTTCCTCTCTGCCGAACCTTGACTGCTAATCAAATGCTAATCACAGTGTTCAGTCTTTCTGCACCCCTTCCACCCATTCTCCTGCCAAATGCAAAGAACTGTGTGTAAAAAAAAAAGGTTTCATTTTAGAGGATGAATTTAGGATATCAGTCAGCTTTCTGTCTTTGTGTGCCAGTGTGAGTGTGTAGCAGGCTATGCCGTCGTGTATAACTGGTCTAGCTCAAGGGGAGATATGCTGTGGAATTGTTTGGTCCATTTCACTTGCTAAGGTTGCAATACTGTAATGCCATGAGGAGTTTGTGCGCATCCTTTTGGGAGATGTGTATAGCCTAAGTGTGTGTGAAGGCATAGATAACAATGAATAGATAAAGAAAAAAGATCAGGACTGATTGGACTGGTGAGAGTGCTGATGTCTGTGAGTACAGTATGAATGTATGTATTTACATGTATGTAAGTGTTAGATGTGTTTGTGTATCACACGCAGCACTACCAAATGTTGGTTTCAAAAGAAGCACCAGATACATTCACTCCATGTCCAAAATTATGTGGACACCCAAATTCACAAGTAACTTGATTGTTTATCATCTAACTCCAACATCACAGGCATTATTATGCTGCTATAATGGCCCTCCACTCCGCAGGGAAGCTTTCCACAATGTTTTGGTGTCTCGTTGCCATTCAGAGACAAGAGCATTAGTGAGGTGAGAAACTGATGTTGGACAGTAAGGCCTGGCTTAAAGCTGGTGTTCCAGTTCGTCCCAAAGTTATTGGATTGGGCTTGAGGTCATGACAAACTGGGAAAACAATTTCTCTAAGGACATTAAAAGCATTCCATTGAAGCATTCTTCATAATATTGCCACAAATTCGGAAGCACAATATTGTCTTATATATCATTGTATTCTGTTTACCTAATGGTGACTAAGGGCCTTACTCAACCATGAAAAAACAACTTTAACCAGACATATGGCATTTACATACATACTTCTTTCATGTGTGTTGTCATAATAAGTTGTAGATTATTGAACACACACACACACACACACACACACACACACACACACTGTCAGTCAGAATAATATTTGCTAATACATATTTACCATTTCCCTCTAACGCTCTCTCTCGCACACAGAAAGAGGCACACGGTCACACATATGCACGTAGGGTGTATATCGAGAAGAGGGACGAGGCTGATGCAGTGCATGGATTTATTATCCTCCATTACTGGAGTTATATTTCACTTAGGAGAACAATAAATGTACCTTTATCCATGCAAAGTGTCTCAGTGATGTGAAATTTGAATATGTTATTCAGTATGTGTCCACAGTTAATGGTGGATAGGCCGTTCAGGAGAATTCTTGATTCTTATAAGCTGGCAGGAGTTCATTAATTTCTAGATACCAAACAGATTAATTAGACACTTCTGACGCAGGTGCTGTAAATTAATGTACTTCTATCTAATGAAAGTAACAGCTTGGGCTTCAGCAACTTGGACTTTTGTCCAGTTTGTGCGATGAATGCAAAGTTACTGTTGAAAATAAGAATCACGCAAATTCAATTTCAAAATCTGTTTCTGGATGTCCAAATCACCTTATGTTGAGAGGAGGAAAAAGGAGAAAGAGAGAGGAATAGTGTTATTATGTCTAAGCTGGTAGACTGCCGGTAGATGTGAAGAGCAGCTTCAGGGGAAGAAAGTGAAAATAAGTGTGAAAATGAGTGTGAAAGTTAAGAGAAGAGTGTCTAAGGCCCCGGTTGAGCAGGACTGATACCACTTTTTGAGTGTGCATATTCTCCAATGTTAAGTCTCGGGAACCATCGGCTATCTGATGACAATTATTTACCGTCTGGGGAAAACGGTTAATATCGAAAGCAAAGATTTCCTCTTCTGAGCGGCAGTCGTTGTTCACGGTCCGAAGAGCAACTTGACATTTGAAAATGGAGCTTGAGTTGAGAGACGGCAATAACTGGCAGTGGAAACAAACGCATGACTTAAAGACTAACAAGTGTGATAGTGTCATCTTGTGATCCTGCAATTCTCGCGTCATCTCGGGATATCACAAGAACACCGCACCCCAGCAACAACACCAAATAACTATAAGTATTTCCACTTTTCCTGTAGATGTTATCTCAGACAGTTATGTTAACTGTGAGTGCATGACTTCCGTGACAATTTTCAAATTTGCACTAATGCACATTGCCTTCCCTTCATAGAAAGACAAAATGGGAAGTTAAGTGTTTCAATAGTACAAAAAAAAACATCCAAAGGTCAGTGCATTTTCCCCTCTCAACAAGCCAGAACAAAGACCTTTATTATATTCCCTGTTTTTCAATCCGGATGAAGATTTCATGCCTACATACAGAGAAGTGCATTACAATAGCCTGAGTGCTTTTATTTTTAGTATGAACTGTACTGCAGGAATTGTGCCAAGCCCCGCTACACAGGACCGCTGCTCTTAGCCACATAGAGTATGTGGTACTCAGTATGCTTTCATATGACTATAGCGGCATGTGGTGATCCAAACGTTAGAATGTGTATTATAAATATAGCTGCATCTCCTAACTTTTGTCTTTTTGCTTTTAGAATAGCAACCAGGGATTTAAATGTAAAACTTTTCTGTCAGGTGGATCCATTTTCTGCTACTCATCCAGGGCCTGGGTCTCAGTTGCACCAGACTGAGCACAGCTTTGACATCAATTTCTTCAACCAAACACTCCAGCTTCTTTCAGGGCATTCTGAGGCATTTCCATACCAAATGGGACAAAAATCCCTCCAGTGTGGTCTGCCCCGGGATCTCATCCCAGTTGGTCATGCCGAGAAGGCCTCCACAGGGGAGGTGAGTGGAAGTTATTGCAATCAGATGCCCAGACCAGCTGAACTGGCTTGTTTTAACCCGAAGATGACTTTTACTCTGCAGCTATGGTGCCAATGCTTGCTGTGTCTCCAATGCTGCATTTATGTGGGAACCATTTTCAATGTATTTATTGAATTAGTGCTCATTTTAAGTGGACAAGCAAAGAAAACTCTAGACACTTAAGCATCACACTGAAGCTACAGAGATTATGACTCAAGGACATTCTCATCTTAGGTAATGACCCCAACACTCTGCTAAACTCTGCTAGTCACATGCTGAATCGAATGCTGCTGATCACAACCATGTTTTTCTTTCTATGCTTGTCACAGCTGAATGAATGAAATGACACATTCTTCCCTCAAGCGAGTTGACCAGTTTGTTGAACATGTGATTAATTAGACATATGGCGCACCGAAGTTTTAGTTTGATGTTGTGCTGATGACTGTACTGACTGATGCATGTGATTTTTACTTCCCCTGAAAGAGTTTTGTCTGAATCCTTTAGGGGATTAGACATGCGTACAATTTCTTTTAAATGTGTGTCTCTGTAGTTTGTAGCTTTTATGACTGTACTAGAGTTTGCGTGTGTGTGCGTTCGTGTGTTTGTGTGTGTGTGTGTGTGTGTGTGTGTGTGTGTGTGTGTGTGTGTGTGTGTGTGTGTGTGTGTGTGTGTGTGTGTCTGACAGGCTCATTAGCTGGAAGAATCACAGCAGTAGGTACTGAGAGGGTCCGTTGTCCCTCTGGGGAGAAAGAATGAACGGATGTTTACTGTAAAGAAACTGTACAGCAGAACAGGACAGGACACACGACACACAAAAGTGCACACTGACACATACAGTACAGGCACAGAGGAGGAAAAACATGTACATGCAAACAAACACATTTACAAACCAAACAAAGTAGAGGGAACACTTTATATTCACATCTTGAAAAATTCAAAATTATATTTGAAAATTGTAAATTGTGGTGGTGCTTGTGTCCTTACATGCAGGTAGAAATGGCATCTTATGAGGAGGAAAGGCAGTGATCAAGAATGAGGCCAAGTTTCCAAAGGAGGTTAAGATCATGTAATTTGATTTCAAAACATTTCTGAAACTTGTCCTAAACACGCCTCAGATCTATACAGAAAGAGAAACATGTCCAGAAATATGTATTTAGAATCTGAAGAGACATGGCAAAATTAAGGGATTAGTTGGAATTGGAGGCCAGAATGGTAGACCTACTGACTGGTTCCTGAGAACCAACCCCACAGAACAGGCCTACAGTAGCTAGCTAATGACGCTAACTCTTGGTCTTAGAAGAAATAGTAGATCACAGCTGTAGGTAACCAGTTAGCTAGTCATGCTAGCGATTCTCCAAACCTTTCAAATACTAAGTGCTAAATGATCACTGTCATTAGTGCTTCATGCACACTGTTTGCAATTAAATCCAAAGTTTGGCAAGTCTGCTGTGCCTGGCTACATTTGAGAAAACTTTGTTAAGCTATGATTGGACTGTTGCTGTTGGAGGGAGGGATTTAGCAAACTTGTACTTATCACCATTCATTGTAATAGATTCATGTTTTTGATAAACCCAACCCTACTTTCCTTTCCCCCTACTTCCGGAGCTTTTGCTTGGATCACATCTGTAAATTAAGGAACACACCAAGCTGATGGTCGGCCATCAGTCAAACTCAGGCTGACTGTGAGCCACTGTCGCCCTGTTGACCACTGACTATTCGGCCTTCGTTGTTTGTTTTTCAGCAGATTCAGCACATTCAATGAGCACCGAGCCCATCAGTGAGAGGAATCACTCTGACTGGCAGTTCACTCGGTACAGGAGAAGGTTCGTAATTGTTTGTTATTGTTCCCTCAGGCATGGTAAATTTGCTCTTTCAACTTCGGGTTGAGATGTTAATGTGCTAACTGGCTGTATTCCGGTTTCCCTTTTTAAATGACAAATACAGACTACCACGGCCTTCTCTGTCGCCATGATGGGTCTCTCTGCATCCCATAATGCAAAAACACGACCAAATTCTTGAATTGGCATTATTTACACAGTTTACACAAAACAGTCTGAATTTCAAAATAAAGTTATCCTTTTACATACTAACAACATATAAATAAAATTGTTCTGTCTTCCATTTAATTTCATGTCTGAGCTTAGTTTCACCCACGTAAATCTTATGGTGAATACCGCCACCTAGTGGACCTTTACGGGTTACTGCGCCTACTGCGCAATTCTACTTCCTGTTAGTTCCGGTCAGTGTTTTCAAGTGTTTCTGCCGTAAAGCCACGGACTTCATCTCTCTCGCAATCCATATCTTTTCACACTCGAGCCTTGGACAATATTAGTCTGTAAGTAATCCTTTGTGTGAGATTCAGTTTGTAAACGAAATTGCATTGTTATTTTGTTGTATATTTCGATCTATTTGGCTCTTGAAATGATGTTTACTTTGCCTGGAAATGTCGGCTAATCTCATTCTACTTAGCTATGCTAGGTCACGTTTTGTGTTGGTTGAAAATAGATCGCTGGATTGTGTGTAGATTCATGTCATGTGGAAATGTTTAAGTATGTGAGATTCATGTATCTTTATTTCGTTTTCTGTTTACAGTTTTACAGTAAAGAGAAGTGTATGAAGAATGAAAGAAAGAAAATAAAAGGACAAAATCACACTTCAGCTTGCCTTCTCTTGAACTGTTCGCTAGCTGTCTAGTTCTGCACCAGTAACGCAGGCCGAGGGCAGCACAGTAAAAAGACTACAGCGCGGCGGGCCCAAGTAAGAAGATTAGGATGGAAAAAGAAGTCATGAGCGAACACTCAATCAGCCCAGAGCAGAATGCCGTCGAACAGGCAACTGGTGGAGCTCCAGTAGAGCCAACCACAGCAGATATTCACCTGTCAACTGAACGGGGAGAGCCATTTCATACACCACAAGATGCCCAGTCACAAGCATCCCATCACCCCTCACACTGCTCCAGCAGGAGATCAACGTCAACTGCCAGAGCCATGGCACGCGCCAAACTAAAAGCTGCACAGGCAGAGCTAGATTTCGCTGCAAAAGAAGCCAGCATGATGATACAGAAAGCTGAACTCGAAGCCAATCTCCACCTCCTCAGCTGCCAAAAGAATGCTGCTGCACGCAAGGCTGAAGCGGCCGCATACGAGGAGGAAGAGGAGATTGAAAGCGGGGAGAAGCGCCATGGGCCATACGTTCCAGGACGGCCCCTCAATGCAGCGGAACGAGCCGGTAACTATGTCCAGCAACACGCAGCGCTGTTTCATAGACAACCACAGCCACTGACACACACACCAGTGGAGCCCCAAATAACACCCAGACACCAAGTCGCCGCAGCCGGGCCAGCCGCAGTGGGGCCCCAGAGAACACTCACACATCAAGCCGCTGGAGCCGGGCCAGCTGTTCGCCAACATCCGATGCCAAACGCCACGCACATCAAAAAAGAAGAACCCAGCGTGAGGCCTCCACCCAGGACACATCTTGACAAACTACAGTCGCTTACAAACCCCCAGAGAGTGACCTCACACGAGCCACATCAAACACAAGACCTGGCCAGGTATCTCATGCGGCGAGAGCTCCTCAGCTCAGGCCTTCTCAAGTTCGACGACCGCGCTGAAAACTACTGGTCGTGGAAAGCATCCTTCGTGACCGCCACACAAGAGCTAAACCTCTCCTATAGAGAGGAGCTGGACTTGCTAGTCAAATGGCTTGGCGCCGAGTCAGCCGAACATGCAAAACTAATCCGCTCAGTGCACGTCCTCAATCCCGCCGCCGGCCTCAGCATGGTGTGGCAACGCCTAGAAGATTGTTACGGCACACCTGAGGTCATCGAGCATGCACTGTTTAAAAAGCTGGAAGATTTCCCTAAGCTAAACAACAAAGACGGCGCCAAGCTCCGGGAACTGGGCGACATCCTCCTCGAACTGGAATGCGCGAAGGCGGATGGATACCTCCCTGGCCTCGCCTTCCTAGACACGGCCCGGGGGGTAAACCCCATTACCCCAAGCTGCCCTATAGCCTCCAAGAGAAATGGATCACCACGGGGTCCAGGTTCAAGGAACAACACGGAGTAGCCTTCCCTCCATTCCCAGTCTTCTCAGACTTCGTCCGCCAGCAGGCCAAAGTCCGGAACGACCCCAGCTTCGCTTTCGCCACCTCCACGCCGTCCAGACCCGACAAGGTCGTAAAACCCAGCCAGAACGCTACGGTCGCCGTGCACAAGACGGAGGCTACGTCCAAGTCCAGCGACAGTCATACCGGTTCCACGGAGAAGAGCACCAGCGCACCAGACCGGGAGTGTCCACTGCACAAGAAGCCACACCCACTCAAAAAGTGTAGGGCTTTCAGACTAAAGACTATCGACGAACGCAGGGCATATCTGAAAGACAACCACATATGCTACAAGTGTTGTGGGTCAACTCAGCACCTCGCAAAAGACTGCAAAGCGCCCACCAAATGCACCGAGTGCAACAGCGAAAGACATATAGCAGCTCTCCACCCTGGTTCTCCGCCACCTGCAGAGAACGCCAAAGCAGTCAAGGATGAAAGCGGGGAGCCAACGGAGGACACACCGGCAGCCGTGTCCAACTACTGCATCGAGGTCTGCGGTAATGCAAACACCCCACGCTCATGTGCCAAGATCTGCCCCATTAGAGCCTTTCCTGCAGGGAAAAAAGAAAAAGCAATCAAGATGTACGCAGTGCTGGACGAGCAGAGTAACAAGTCTCTCGCCAAAGCAGAGTTCTTCAACCTCTTCGGTGTCAAAGCCAGCCCAGCACCGTACACGCTGAGAACCTGCTCGGGGACTACAGAGACCTCCGGCAGGCGAGCCAGCAACTTCGTGCTTGAGTCCACGGATGGGAAACTGCAACTCCCGCTCCCCACGCTGATCGAGTGCGACATGGTGCCCGACGACAGATCAGAAATCCCGTCACCGGACGTGGCATACAACCACCCACACCTCCAGCCAGTCGCGCACAAGATCCCCGCTGTGGACCCAGACGCACCCATCCTCCTGCTCTTGGGAAGGGACATCCTGAGAGTCCACAAGGTACGGGAGCAGATCAACGGGCCACACAACGCTCCTTATGCGCAACGGCTTGACCTAGGATGGGTCATCGTGGGCGAAGCCTGCCTGGATGCTGTCCACAAACCAGCCGAAGCCAACGTGTACAAGGCAAGTGTGCTACCCAACGGTCGAGCATCTTTTCTCTGTCCCTGTCCGAACAACATCCAGGTGAAGGAGGACTACAGTGGCAAGTCACACCGCCACCAATGTCTCTCCGCCACCCAGCAGGACGACCAGGACCAGGCAACGAGCACAGATGGGCTGGGGCACTCCATCTTCGAGAGCTCGAGAGACGACAACAAACCAGCGCTGTCGATGGACGACAAAGCGTTCCTGACCATCATGGACAAGGAGGTCTACCAGGATGACGACCACAGCTGGGTAGCACCCCTGCCGTTCCGGTCGCCACGACGACTCCTCCCCAGCAACCGGGAACAAGCAGTGAATCGTCTAGCGTCACTCAGGAAGACTCTGGAGAAAAAGCCAGAAATGAAAAGTCACTACACCGAGTTCATGCAGAGAATGCTGGACAACGACCAAGCTGAGCGCGCGCCACCCCTGGAGCCAGGTAAAGAACATTGGTACCTGCCCACGTTCGGCGTGTACCACCCGAAGAAGCCGGGTCAGATAAGAGTAGTGTTCGACTCAAGCGCCGAATGTCAAGGCACCAGCCTGAACAACGTGCTCCTCAGCGGCCCTGATCTGAATAACACCCTCCTGGGGGTGCTCCTTCGATTCAGAAAAGAGCCAATCGCCGTTACAGCAGATGTGCAACAAATGTTTTACTGCTTTGTGGTCAGAAACGATCATAGAGACTACCTCCGCTACCTCTGGTATGAGGACAACGACTTCAGCAAGCCCGTAGTGGAGTACCGGATGAAAGTCCACGTCTTTGGGAATACCCCATCCCCAGCCATCGCCATCTACTGCATGAGGCGAGCCGCCGAGAGAGGCGAAGCGGAATATGGCTCCGACGTAAGACAGTTCGTGGAGCGCCAGTTCTATGTCGATGACGGGCTGACCTCTGTCGCCACACCCAAGCAAGCGATAGACCTCATCACAAGAACCAAAGAAATGCTTGCAGAGTCGAACGTACGGCTGCATAAAGTAGCATCAAACAGCGAGCAGGTGATGGAAGCCTTACCTGAACAAGACCGCTCCAAGGACCTGAAGGACCTGGAACTCGGCGTCGATCCTCTCCCCCTCCAGCGAAGCCTGGGCCTATCCTGGAACCTGGAAGCGGACAGCTTTACCTTCTTAGTGTCCCGGGAAGAGAAGCCGTACACAAGAAGAGGTATCTTGTCCACGGTCAACAGCCTATACGACCCCCTGGGGTTCGTCGCTCCTGTCGTAATGCAAGGAAAAGCATTAGTGAGAGAACTGTCAACAGAGCAGGGGTGGGACACTCCACTCGACCCAGAGAAGGAGACTCAGTGGAACACGTGGAAGGACTCACTAAAAGCTCTGGAAGACCTGCACATAAAGAGGTGCTACATCCCCGGGCTACTGACTTCAAGTTCAAGGCGAGAACTCTGCATCTTCTCCGATGCCTCCACAGTAGCCATAGGCGCCGTCGCTTACCTGAGGGCAGTCACCGCTGACGGCAAACCACATGTGGGCTTCATCATGGGAAAGTCCAGGCTGGCCCCCCGTCCTGCTCACACCATCCCCCGCCTCGAGCTCTGTGCGGCCGTGCTTGCTGTCCAGATCTACGAGCTGATCAGAGACGAGATGGACATCGACGTGGACGCTGTCAGGTTCTTCACGGACAGTAGAATCGTGCTTGGCTACATTCACAATTCGTCAAGAAGATTCTACGTCTACGTAGCCAACCGGGTGACCCGCATCAGGCAATCCACCCATCTAGACCAGTGGTCCTACACCCGCACGGACCTGAATCCTGCGGACCACGCTACAAGGTTCATGCCAGCAGCAGAGCTACAGCAAAGCAGTTGGTTCTCCGGGCCCAGCTTCCTCTCACGCGAGACCGCAAAGGAGCCTCCAGAACCCAACGTCTTCACCCTCGTGGAACCTGAAGCAGACGCAGAGATCCGACCCGAGGTTGCGGTTCTAGCTACCAGAGCCGTGGATGCTCCTCTGGGCTCCCAGCGCTTCGAAAGGTTCTCTAGCTGGAGGAACCTCTGCAAAGCTACAGCCAGGCTGATCCATGTTGCCGCATCTTTCAGAGGCAGTCCACCCAACTCATCGCGCAACAGGTGGGGCTCTTTTAGGGACGCACTCACCACGGACGAGCTGTCCCACGCAGAGAGCGTCATCATCCGTGCAGTCCAGCACGATGCCTACAAAACGGAACTAGAGTGCCTCAGAGAGAGCAAGGCACTTCCCAAGCAGAGTCCCCTCAAGAAGCTCAATCCAGTGACCGATGAAAGCGGCCTGCTGCGGGTCGGAGGTCGCATCTCGTCCGCTCCAGGCCTGCCAACGGAAGAGAAGCATCCTCTGATTATCCCACACACTCACCACATCGCCACACTGCTGGTGAGGTACTATCACGAACAAGTAGTGCACCAGGGGCGTCACATAACGGAGGGTGCTGTGAGAGCAGCTGGATACTGGATCGTCGGAGGTAAGCGCCTGGTGTCTTCTGTCATCTACAAGTGCGTGATCTGCCGCAAGCTACGCGGGCGCCTGCAAGAACAGAAGATGGCCGACCTGCCTCCCGACAGGCTCACTCCAGAGCCTCCCTTCACCCACGTAGGCCTTGATGTCTTCGGGCCATGGGCCATTATGACTCGGAGGACAAGAGGAGGAAGCGCGGACAGCAATCGCTGGGCAGTGATATTCACATGCCTGTCCACCAGGGCTGTTCACTTCGAGCTCATAGAGTCCATGACCACCGACAGCTTCATCAATGCCCTGAGAAGATTCTTCGCCATCCGGGGCCCGGCCAAGCTTCTCCGCTCCGACAGAGGGACTAACTTTGTCGGTGCCTGTAAAGAGCTGGGCATCGACACGGAAGACTCCTCAGTTTCAACTTACCTCCAGAGCAGGGGGTGCTCCTGGGTCTTTAACCCGCCCCATTCTTCACATATGGGGGGGGCTTGGGAAAGACTCATCGGCGTCGCCAGGCGCATCCTGGATGCCATGCTGCTCCAGACCGGACACACTCGCCTGACACACGAGGTGGTGAGCACTCTTATGGCCGAAGTCATGGCTATAATGAATGCAAGACCCCTGGTGCCTGTGTCCTCCGACCCAGATGAGCCCACCGTCCTTACCCCGGCAATGCTCCTGACCCAGAAGATGAGCACCGTCTCCGCGCCCTCTGGAAACTTTCAGATGGCTGAGCTGCATGGGAAGCAGTGGAAACACGTCCAGTGCCTCGCAAACACCTTCTGGAAGAGATGGAGGAGAGACTACTTATCCACGCTGCAGGGCCGCCGAAAGTGGACCGACAAAAGACCAAGTGTCAAGACCGGCGATGTCGTCTTGCTCAAAGACAGTCAGGCCCACAGGAACGAATGGCCTGTGGGAGTGATTGTCAACACGCTGCCGAGCCGGGACAAGAGGATCCGGAAGGCGGAAGTAAAGATCGTGAGAGACGGAACTGTTAAAGTCCTTCTGAGACCCATCTCAGAGATCGTCGTTCTGCTTTCTGATGAAAGCTAGAAGACCATATCCTTTTGAACTTATTGTGTATTTTGTGTTTAAGTAAAAGCTTGTAGTGGCATATTAGTTATACGCCAAGCGGGGAGTGTTCTGTCTTCCATTTAATTTCATGTCTGAGCTTAGTTTCACCCACGTAAATCTTATGGTGAATACCGCCACCTAGTGGACCTTTACGGGTTACTGCGCCTACTGCGCAATTCTACTTCCTGTTAGTTCCGGTCAGTGTTTTCAAGTGTTTCTGCCGTAAAGCCACGGACTTCATCTCTCTCGCAATCCATATCTTTTCACACTCGAGCCTTGGACAATATTAGTCTGTAAGTAATCCTTTGTGTGAGATTCAGTTTGTAAACGAAATTGCATTGTTATTTTGTTGTATATTTCGATCTATTTGGCTCTTGAAATGATGTTTACTTTGCCTGGAAATGTCGGCTAATCTCATTCTACTTAGCTATGCTAGGTCACGTTTTGTGTTGGTTGAAAATAGATCGCTGGATTGTGTGTAGATTCATGTCATGTGGAAATGTTTAAGTATGTGAGATTCATGTATCTTTATTTCGTTTTCTGTTTACAGTTTTACAGTAAAGAGAAGTGTATGAAGAATGAAAGAAAGAAAATAAAAGGACAAAATCACACTTCAGCTTGCCTTCTCTTGAACTGTTCGCTAGCTGTCTAGTTCTGCACCAGTAACGCAGGCCGAGGGCAGCACAAAAATATTAATAGAAAAAAAATGTCTCTCAGACAGTTACAATGTGTGCTAGTTGGCCGTTATCTGAAGTCTTTGTGGTGTGTTAAAATCTAATTTTTTGCATGGTTATGACACCATCACAATGACAAAATCTGGAAATATAAACACCTGGCAAAGTAGTCAAATCCACCTCTGTGGGAGTTTCTGTGTAGGTGTCCAAATTTTATCATGATGACGCACAGACTCACAAGGAGCAAAAAATACCAGCGTTAAAAGACATTGTTATAGAGAGAAAGGCATCCCACTTTATCCTCCTATTGTTTTGTTGTTCTTTCCTTTCTTTTCCACCTATTGTATAGAACTCACCTATAGAATAGAACTCATTTTACAATAAGCTGCCATGGAATTACAGTACTTCCACATTATGAAAGATTCAAGGTTTAGGACAAAAATCATGCTGCACTTTATTAAACACATTATTAGGCCACATAACTATGAATCACATTACAAAGAGAAGACAAGAAAATTAAAACTTTGTTAGCAATTTTAGATAATTCATGCATGCTGGGTCATGGCAAGAGCCAGTCCTTTGTGCTCTGATTGGCTTAATTAGCGTTTGAAGTAGGAAATTACTCCTTCAATGAGATGGTATGATTTCTGAGAGTGTGAGGAGAATGACTTAATCAAATATAATCACAATGGAATAATTAGGACTTATCTACAGCATAACGATACAATGAGAAATACTAGCTTTTGGGTCTGCAGTTATCTATGGCATAATACAATAATGCTTTGTGCTTGATTGAAACCTCTAATGAACAGAAGTGTTCCATGCCTTTTTTTCTCAATATGTTTCGAACACTGTCTTGGAAGTCTTTATTTGAGTATTTGTGTCTTTGTCCTCTCTCATATAGTGAGAGTCTTCCATGATATAAATTGGAAAAGTTAATAGTCTCACATGAAGAGGTATTCCAAACATGAGTTCCGACCGAACAAACCTGCTTTGTCCTCACAGAGGCTGCTTGTAGAAGCTAGAAGCGAGTTCCGGCAGGTATTGCACTGGAAGAGCATGTGAACAGATGATTGAGCCAGCCCCGCACACACACACACACACACACACACACACACACACACACACTCACACATCTGTCAGTCCCTTAGTTGTCATGGGTACCCAGCTAAACTAAAATAACTGTTCTTTGTTCAAACATCTTTACTACTCTTCCAATACTTCACTCATTTGTATTTTGCTGTATTCCTTTAATTTATACCTCTGTAACCGTTCTTCTTTTTTAGAATGGATATCACTGAATTGACTATGAAGTTGAGTTTTGGCTGTCTGGGGATTAGCTGGGGTTAGGAGAGTCTTCTGTGTGGCTGTGTTTGTGTGCATGTATATGTCCTGTATTGTGTCTCACTGTATTTCTTTTTGACTTTGTATTATTTATTCCATTATATGTAAGGACCCCCTCGGAAATTAGATGATTCATCTCAAGGGGCTATCCGGAATAAATACATTCTAAATTCTAAATATGCTTTTTAATATTTTTATTATTTTTTTCAATCAGAGCATGCATGCATCCATCCATCTTTAGCACTTATCATTAGCCAGACTCTCACACACACAGAAACTATAGTTCCCCTCTTTCTCCTCCTCCCTTCTCACTAAATGCATACACCTACTGAGAGCTCGACTTCTGTCCTCACACCTTCTTTTGTAAGTTTTTTTTGGTTCCCTCCATTACTTCTCTTTTTCTTTGCAAATGTACCTCACTTACTGAACTGGACTCACCTGTTTCTGAACACACAAGCTTGCACATACACACATTTAAACACAGAAATAGACCCAAGACAATAGCAGGGCGCACACACACACACACACAAAGAGCACACACAGAGCACACACAGTGCCAATCCATTTAACCAAACCACTCTCCTCTTGAAAACGGCTGATTTGAGCCCCCGCAGCCCCTAATCATCCAATCAGGGACAGAGCAATCTCCTCCCCACTGGGCCTATCACAGCCCTTCGTTCAAGTTCCACTGTTTCCTGCGGCGATGGAAAGACAGAGACGTGTTCAAAGCGTCTTGCCACTCATTCTGGGCACGTTCAGAGGGGCTTTCCCTTGCTAGGACTTTGCAGTTCATTGATATAGTTCTCTGTGGTGTACCGGACCACTGTGAAAAGCACACATTGCCTGTGCATGCAAAATCACACTCTCCAAATTTGATTGCTACTACCACCCCCCCATATATACAGTATATAGATAGATAGATAGATAGATAGATAGATAGATAGATAGATAGATAGATAGATAGATAGATAGATAGATAGATAGATAGATAGTCCGATTGCTGACTTAGTAGGACTTTGATTATTCACTGTGACATGCAGTGTACATGTTTTTATAATGCATAGATGGATGGATTGACGCGAGAGTCGAAGATGAGAGAGCCACTGTCACCGAGAGAGTTGTTGTAGAGAGAGAGGTTGTTGAGTAAGTCGCCGCCATTAAGAAACTCATCGTCGTTGAGAAAGTTGTCATCTTCGAGAGAGTTGACGTTGTTGAGAGAGCCGTTGAAGATGGACTTGACATTGTCGTCAAATAGAGTCTAACGGCTAAACTGTAAAAGTTTGCCCTGAATATGTCTTGTCATGTTATGCAGGGCAAAGCCAGCATTAATGACCTTGCAAGAAAAGAAGAGAATGAAAATTAAACTTTGTTAACAATTTTGGGTTGTTAAATGTAGTACATGCTGGGTCAGGGCTAAAGCCGGTATTTTGTGCTCTGATTGGCTTAATTAGCTTTTGAAGTGGGAAATTGCACCTTCAATGAGATTGTGTGATTTCTGAGAGTGTGAAGAGAAAGGCTTAATCAGAATGGAATAATTAAGACTTTTATCTGTAGCGTAAAGTTACAATGTAATGTGCGTTTTAATAAGAAATGCCTCAATTACAGGGCTACTGATGTATGGTGGTAAGATTATGCTTCATACTTAATTCAAGGCTATAAACGAAATGGCTTTGTATGTGTGCATTTGTGATATCTTACATCTGTACATTGTTTTCTGGTTCATGTTATCCATTTAAGAGGTTTTACCCTGTTACAAGAGCCATATTGTGCAGCCAATTCAATTTTAAGATCTACTCGTCCGTTTGAATAAATGCAGTGTGATGGGCTTCAATGGCTATCAGTGATCATGCCAGTGTGAGAAACACAGATATCACAGAGAGACTGAGTGAAGTGAGTCACGTGAGGACGGATCAAGCCAGACAGAGACAGAGCTTTGCTATCGTCAGAACGACCACAGTACATCGCGCTGTCGGTCAGGGGTTGTTGTTAAGGTGATGTGACCACAAAATCTCTCTTTTGTATGAGTTTCATATTGCCATCTGTTCATTTCAGTGTCACAAAACAGCCCCTAACACGCTTCATTTGAAAGGGGGTAAAGAAAACAAGTATAGGCTTTTAGAGAAAAAACGGGGATGAGAAGGAGGACAGGTGGAATTAGCTTTATATCTGTCTCTCTGACAGTGAAAGGGGACATAATTAGAGAAACGCAATCTCCCTTCCATATCTCTTGCTGTCTTTCTCTACCTGTACTCTCACTCAACCCCCATCTCAATCACCATCTCTCTCTCTCTCTGCCTATCTCTGATTTTCTCCTTTTCATGCTCTATAATGGCACATTGAGAAACCTCCATCCGCCCTCATCCACCCCATCCTCGTCCTCCTCTTCTCTTCCATTATCCCCCTTTTTGTCCTCTACTCTTTCATCCTCCTCCCACTCCTCCTCCTCCACTTTCTCCCTGCCTGCCTGCCCTGTCTCTCACTTTCCACCTCTCTCTATCTCATTACTCTGACGGGGCCACCATGCTGTGTTCTTGGCCATCGGTAATGGCTCATGGCCTCAGTGGATGGGGGATTGCAAATGTAGCACAGATGAAATATTAGGTGGTGACTTGGATTGTGTAAATCAATGGCTTATGAAGGCTGACTGGGCTCCTTCATCCCCTCGTACATGCACATCAGAGGCTCGGCCTGCTCTTCCTATTATCTCCCACTCCATAGGTGACCCTGACTTTCTTTCTGTTGGTAAATCACTCCTTCTGTGTTCTTTCCCTATCTCAGTTTATCATTAACTTCCCACTATTTTCTCTCTTGTTCGATTAATATATACACCCCGTCTACCTCCTTTTCCTCTGTCTGTTTCTCTGCCCCCATTGATGGGATTTGATAATGAGGGCCAGGACTTGGTCCTCATTTTAGCCTCTTTCCTCTCTTCCTCCTCCTCCTCCCCCTCTTATCTGCCTCTATGTGCAGCAGAAGGTAGATAATGGGGATCAGAGAGTGTGTGTCTCTTCCATTAAAGCCTCTGCAGGTTCATAAACCAAATCACAAATCAAACAAAAGTGCAGAGCTGGAGTAGAAAGAACTCCAGATTATGGCAGCCAAGTCTCCACACAGGGTTTAGTAATGTCTCGATGGCATTAACTAGGGAACCATCAAAATGGCATTTTAAAAATAACTATAAGGAGCTTGCAAATTACTTTAATGTGGCTGTCGGAATTCTAACAGTAATTTGCACAGGTTGTACATTTGCAGAGATAATAACCATGAATGGAAGCATGCAAAGCCAGTGAAGAAAAAGGCATGAAGTCTCCACATATTCTAATATTTATTTGGTCGATACATGATTGCTGCTCCCCCTCCCTCAGACTCAGACCCTTCTTTCTGATTATTTTTACATAAATTACACAGTATTTTTCTCTGTGTTTACCTCCTGTCTTTGCTCGTCTTTTTATTTAACATTTTCTCGAGTTCATTGAGACACTTCATTAGCTAACCCTAAATCTGCAGGCTATTTGCTCTTTGTCACGTAAGGTTGGCATTAGGGCTACAGCTATCAAATCTTTTTGTAATGGAGTTATTCCATCGATTAATGAAGTTATCAGATAAAAATGAGAATTTTGCAAAGAAATTTTGCGTTATTTCCCAGGTAGATAACGTTATTTTTAACATTGTCATGAAAAACTAAACATAGAGGCATTCTCTTCCTGTTTTCTAACATCTGCAGTCACTGTGTCAGGGCTATTCAATTAATTTGGTATTAGTGGAGATAGTAGTAATAGGCCTCAAAGTGAAACAGTATAACAGCTGGTCAAAACAAGTAGTAATAGGCCAACTCAGAGTGACAACTTTGTCAAAAAACAATCCTTGTTAAATTGTCATACCTATTAACCAGAGGTTTTAACTGAATTATTGGACTAAAGTACAAGTTTGAGGCTCTTGAGTATTTTCTTTTCAGGCTATACTTCTACTCCACTAGTGGAAATATTCTACTTTTTAGATTTCTGATCACTTAAGTTACTACTTACTTTACCAGGCTTACACGCACGTATGAAACATAAGTCTATTCATCAAAAACTTGACTGACAAAAATTAACGTAACATAAAGGCAGAGTATATTTTACAGTTCAGTGAGAAAGTGGTGTTAAAGTTAGCATAATTTTTCTTAAAATGCCTTATCAAGGTAACCCCTTTTTACACACCGATATACACAGGTTGCAGAGTAAACACAGGCTTCACAGTGTCAGTTATAAACAAAAACTTATCTTTCCATTCGCTAGTGAACTGACGGTTTTCTGTGTCAACCTTTCTTTTCTTCAGAGTAGAAAGCGGCGCTGGGTAAAGTGAAGCCAGTTCTAGTTAACAGTGTACACACTGGACCTTGATGACTTCTTTTTGAAGTGTGAAATGATCCCAACCTTTGGACACTCACTGCCTTTCCCGGGCTGTCACGCTCCACCATCACGCCAACTGAAATCTGGATGTAGTGGTGTGCATTCGCAAAAAAACGGTCTGTGTGGAACAATGATCCCAGCGCTGAGCAGATAGGAATTAAACAAATCCTCGAGGTAGAGTTTTTGCCTCAAGGATTTTTTGAAATCTATCCAACTCAAGTGGCTTCACCTAAAAAAAATGTGATTCAAAGAGACACATACCAACAAAGAAACCTACTACAAAGAGACACGAAAAGTCTACAAAAAGACCAAAACATCTACAAAGCAATGAAACACAGCTGCAAAGAAAGAAAACACAAAGAGGCTATGGGTAAAACAACCATAAAGAAATAAGAAACGACTAGACAAGAATGAGCAAAAATAACCGCGGACGTGAAATAATTATTTAAAGAACAAAACATCTATAAAGTCACATAAAACAACTACATAGAAAGAGACACAGGATGACCACAAAGAGACACAAAGTCACAGAGAGATGCCTAACAAAGAGACACAAAAAGACAACAACAAAAAGTGGTTAAACAACTATAGGCTAAATGTTTGTGTTTTGCTCTTGTGTAAGAGAGGTGCTGCAGCCTTTTGCATGTCTTTGGTCTCAAAACGTGTCCTTGCTCTTCAGGTGTAGCATAAATACATGCAAGCTTACTGGTTGTTTAACAATGAAAAGATTATTAATTGTACATTTTATTTGTCTTTCTTTGTTCTCCTCTGTGGGTCGTGGTTAATTGTATAGTGGACTGTGCGTATTGTGGTAATACATGAATTGGCTTCATCATCAGAGTCTCTGTCTGTCTCCTAATTGATCTGTAATTTCCTGTAAAGGATTATTAAAGTATCGATCCATCTATCTAATGTGAATACATATACAGAAGCAGAATTAGTGTTGTACACTGTACATGTGCGGCATATCTCTGTGAAGCTCCCCGTCCTCAAAAAAGCTGTCTTGACATTACGTTGAACTGATTATTCAAAATGTGTCATCGTGCAGGTGACGAAGGAAAGCACCTTTAAATGACTCTCAGCTTTCATTGTTTTTATTTTTACTTCTACAGAACCTATGACAAGAGCCTTCATGTTTTGTTTACTTGTGATACTAGCGCTGGAGTCAAGTGTTAATAAACTGTTAAATAAACCTCAACTCCTTCAACAGCCGGTTCACCATTAGATCTTGACAATGGTTAAACTCTGATTCTTTATTAATTAGGGAATCGCAAGAAAGGAAGATGTGGCTTTGTACCTGTCTGTGTGTGTGTGTGTGTGTGTGTGTGTGTGTGTGTGTGTGTGTGTGTGTGTGTGTGTGTGTGTGTGTGTGTGTGTGTGTGTGTGTGTGTGTGTGTGTGTGTGTGTGTGTGTGTGTGTGTGTGATATGACTCATCAATTTTACCTAACTAGTTTAATTTTCTAAAGACATTTTTCACACACACACACACACCTTCAAAATGTCCCCATTTCTTTTTTTCAAAATAGCGATCAATACGTTGTTATCGCAGAGTAAAAGTAAAACTAACTTTACAGCATTCTCAAATGTCACCATATATTTGTATTAATATTGTTTTGTTTCTGGATCAGGCAAAATAGCCTCAGTGCTTAGCTAATAAGCGAGCAGTTCCCTGGCTTTGTGAAAAGTGTAGCACTTTAGGCAATTCCAAAATTCCAGGCACATGTAATTATTGATTGCCTGAAAATGTCAAGAAAAGGCTATTATGATTGCACACGATGCTTCAGTAAAACGAAAAGAGCCTGTAGTATGGGGAGAGAATGTCCAAATGCTTATGGCTGATTGGCTTTTTTGTTAGATTTTCTAGATAGATGACAATGTAGGTGGACATAAGTGGAAGCTCAGAAGTCATCACTGTCATAATGAAGACATACAAAGGAGGGTTCATTACTGTCATTTCCAATGGTCTGTATCACTCCTGAATGAAAAGCGTTTGACTCAAAACCTTTCAGTAACTAAGAGAAAAAACAATTGTTTCTGGACTGATGACTGTGTAGTTGTTATTATATCCGTTGACATTTTGAAAGGGTTTAATTAGCACAAGAGGTGGGGAAATTATGTCAAATGTAGAGATGTATACTTTCAGTTTTCGTGAAATCCACTACAATCACAAGGTTGAGTGGGATGTGTTGGGAACATAAATGAAAGGTTATATTTCTACAGGGGATTTATATGAAAAATCCTAACAGCTCTTAGTGTTAATGGGAAAGTGTCGTTGCAGTCGAAGCATAGAAATGGTTTTAGCGATGGCCTAGTTTGTTGTTGATAATCTGTGAAGCTCCCCTCAGGACACTCAGTTGTATACTGGCTGTTGTCTGGAAACCATTAAGGCTCATTTATACTCAACCTTAGATAAGTATACGGACTGAGCCTTCTCTCCATACTCTGCATTCAGTTTGTTCCTATTCGTGCTTGTTTTCTCAAAGCTTACAGATACAGGGGAAACAAAGGAGTGCCAACAGAAATCGTGGGGGGCTGTGAAGTCAATAGTTCAAGCGAAATGAGCCAGAAACAATTTCATACGTTTTTTATATATATATATATATATATATATATATATATATATATATATATATATATATATATATGTGATGTATTTAATGGCTTCACAGACTATGGCCGTCTACATCTCTGCCTCCACTTTAACCTCTTACTGAAGAGGTACATTATTGACCTAATAACTGAGGTTGTTAGTGATCTCCTCAACTGTTGCCATGTTTGTTGTTGTATATTTATAGGCAATGCTAAATAAAATGCTTCTCATTAATAGTCTAATCGCCTAAGTATTTCTCTGTTACTACTAACCTCAATAAACTAACAACTTGAGCCACTCCTCAACATAACACAGGGTTCCATCACCGTTTCAAACATTTCAAGGAGCAGTTTCATGCTTTTCCAGCACCATACAGCTGTGGTTCACTACATATCTGTATACAGTACAATGCCCAGTATTCAGTATACTGTTTATTTCACTTGTTCATCACATTAAATTAGATATTATTGTCCTATAAGCAACCAATATGATGTTTTGAGACAGCTTTCTACAGAAAGACGACAAATGAAAGAAAAACTAACTCAACTAATGGCTAATGATCTGCAGAAAAATAACCACCAACTGTTCTGCCAAAAATGCTTTTTTTGGTTTCTGAAATATGGAGATCTTCTTTTCTCTGTGTTACATCATATGTGCCATCCCATATAACGAAATATTTTAAGCAGTTTTAAGCACTATTCAAAATCCGAGCACTTCCAGAACCCGTACGAACCCTGAAAACATGACAGTCAGTGTCCCTGCTGTGTTTCCACTGTATGACAGGCTCCGCTCGACTCAACTCACGATTTTGGCACCAGTACTTTTCTTTTTTCTTTTTCCACCGTGGATAGTGCGGCCTCAATGTAGGTGAGATTCCTAGCTGATCGCCATAGCTATGTCATGTTTAACTGCCATGACATAATCTTCAATGAGACAAATGAGTCCTTTCATTGTCAACAACACAGAGAAATGTCTGCGCTTCGTCAACTGTACAGCGCAGTGTGGCTACGAAGGGAACGGCATGGTTTTGTGGGATGTCATTTTAAAAATCTTGGTCGAGTGGATAAAAAAATTGGGGTCGCTATTGACAACAGCTAAAATCACAGGCTTATACTAGTGGCAAAATCTCCCTGATCAGTCAGCAGTAGACAGTGTTTTAATGCCATTGGCTCAAGTCGCTTGGGACCTCGACCGAGGTGGTACCAAAACAGTACCAGGGACTGTCCACAACTTTTGCCTATGGAAAACCAAAAAGAGCGTGTCAAGTCGTGCCAAAACCATGCAGTGGAAAAAAACTTTAAGCATCACCGTATTACATTGGGGCTGACATAAAATTTTTGAGAGTTGATATCAACATGTTTAATCATATGGATCATCATCGTTAAAGTCGAAGTGATCACAGACAGATGTAGCCCTTTTCTGAGACTCCGTTTTACATGCTTGTCACACTGTTGCAGTGCTGTTGTGATCCCAGGAGGATGTACGATCTGAGGCTCCTTCACACTAATAAAAGGCAGTGTTGTACCTTTGTATTCAGAGGAAATGACATTCATATTTGTTAATCTGTTGAAAAGCATGATGAAAACATGGTTGTTTAAAGCAATGAGTGTTACACACACGCCTTATCTCTGCCACCCTCCCATTTTGTCTCTCTTCCCTCTCTTCATCTCTCTCTTCCTCTCTGTCTATCATTCTATCTCTCTCTCTCTCTCTCTCTCTCTCTCTATCCCTCTCTTCCTGTCCCCAGTGTTCATTGCCACATTGAGTTTTCACAGGAATTTGAGCATGAATTAATAATTAGCAACAGCTGCTGTTCTTGTGTGCGTGAGTTTGTGTGAGCGAGTTTGCGTGTGTCTGGTGGTTGCTAACTATTCTCACAGGCTCACTGTCACCTATATCACAGTTTCACACACTAAGCAGCCTGCCAAACAGCATGCACATGCACACACACACACACATAGTTCATACGTTTTAGCATGCAAACTTTTGCATCCAAATTGATATGCACACCCACACATAAATGCACATGACACTTGCATCGATCATTTACCACAAACACACACACACACACAAACACTGTCTATGTATGTTTTTCTATGTCCTTGTCCATCTTCCTTTTAGTCCTTTGAGTTTGTTTTCTTGTTCTTACTTCTCTGTTTTTGTCCTCATTTGCTCAGCTGTTAACTATGAATTATGTATTATATCCTTATGGGGTGAGGAAAGTTAGCTTGGGGCTATCATTCCCCACTTAACGATCATTAGTTGTGTCTTTGCTCCAATTAGAGCTTGATATCAAATCAGGTCCTTTTTGCAGCCATGCAACACCTGCATAATGCAGCTCTTTGCACCTGTTACTGTTGCGGATGTGGTTGGGGTTCTGTAGTCCGGACCAAGGAAACAAAATACTACCTGTAGATAAAGGTGAGGTTGTGAATATGCCTGTGTACTGTATATACAAAGAGGGATGAAGGAAGGAAGAAAGGAAAAGAGGAAGGAAGGAAGTAGGAAAGGAAAAAAGGAAGGACGGAAGAAAGGAAATAAAGAAGGAAGGAAAGCAATAAAATGATTCATTGTAGCCTCTTAGATCTTGTCATTAGGGTTGACTTGTTACAAACCAGGAGTTATAAACATGTAGGCACATGAGCAGGCAGCTCACTGTGTTTATGTGGCCCATCCCCCATCATAAGTGCATCAGTTTTGGTTATGCTCTTAAGCAGCGAAGGCTTTACTTTCTTCTATTACAGTCGTGCACATACAGAAATCAGTGAGTCAGTAAGTCATGAAAAACGACAGAGTAAAGGAGGATGATGGTCGCCATAATCAACAGACAAATCACGTAAATTCCATTGGTTTGGTTTTTAGCCACTTGAGAAATGTGGCTTTCGGGATGGCAATGTTGGTTGATCCGTCACTTTGAATGACCTATCTCAGTAACTATTGGATTAATAACAACTAAAATCCAAGCTGAAGCGGGCTGAGAGCAAACTGTTCTGGTGCTTCTTAATAAAAGGTTGGTCCGAACAAAGATCTGTGATGATTGGTGGACATGCAGCTGTTGTTTATCACAACAGGTTCAAACCAAACTCATCGGGGCTATGATATGTATGCTCTTTTCAACGCGGATTTAGGATCAACCTACCTTGCACGAGAGCATTTCATAAATACATCGCAATTGACATTTTAAATCAGTCGGTTTCTCTAACCACTGCCCCTCACCAAGGAGAAAACAGGTTGTTCCCTTTGTCATTAAACCTTTACAACACAGTACTTTATTTTGTCAGACTATATGCCTCCTCTCCTCTCTTCTCCTCTCATCTCCTCTCCTCTCCTCTCCTCTCCTCTCTCACAGAATCCTTAAACCAGACAGCCTTTTTGTCTGGACTGGATTGTATTTTGCTGACTTCAAGGCAATTTGTTGGATAAATGTCATCCTTTCCATTATGCTAACGTTGCCGCCCTTCTCACCTTACCCTGCATCAACACATACATACACACTCAAAAACCACATTCAGACTCTGGGTTTGTGTGAGCCTGTTCCCTGTTAGCACCAGAGCCAGATGTACAGTGGGTGTCATTGCGGTGCCATGGTAACGAGCCATAAACCGAGACTCTTGTCTCTCTGGCACTAGTGACATGGTACAGTACAGTCCCTCTGTTCTCTGTCGGTCACACAGCAGCAGTTGCAGCCTATTCTTTTTCAAACAGACATCAAACTGTAATTCACCACCGTATCAGAGCCAATCCTCAGATGCACTGTTGTAACCATCAGCTTGACATACTACTGCAGGATTCTTGCATACTGTGGGGAATCCACAATGACACTCTTTTATAATAAATACAAATGGCACCCTGGCATTCTATGTATGGTATACAAAGTATTTATGTATTGGAGGGTAGGTATACAGGTGTGTGGTATAAATTGTACTTTATTATCCTCCAAGCCTTTCCCTGTGTCCACCCCAACTTCGCACTCCTCCTTGCTATGTACCGTCCTGAGTTACCATAAGGCAGAGGGGAAGACAGACAACACAAAGGTGGAAGAAGGTGCAGCATCACAAGCTACAATTTATTTATAGATTGTTGTGATTGTAATTATTAAAGAAGTGAGGGATAAGAGAGTAATAAAGAAATAAATAGACAAATGGAGGAAAGTGAAATTATGGAGGAGGAGAAGATGCTACTGATTTAGAGGATAAGAAGAAATAGAGGGGTGGATGGAAATAGAAGAAGTGGGACAGATAATGATAGAGAGTAAAGAAGAGAAGGGGGTAGAAAGAAGATGAAATCCATTCGGAAAGGTCATGGTGAGGCTAGTAACCATTCTCTCCCAAGGCAAATGGGAACAAACCCTCTTCAAAGGAAAAGACCTGATACTAAAATAACACAAACAATCTTCTTTGTCAAAGCTTAGGTTTCCATCAGGCTTTAGGTGTGTTATCATATCTGTCTTCAAGGAAACTGAGGAACATCGTGTTTATCTCTTATCTTTTCACTTGTCTTTTGTTTATTTTTTTCCTAATACCCCACTTCTCGTCCTCCGCATTTGATTCCTTTCTTCTTTCAGAGGATTTATTTTACAGGGGATGAACAGATTGTTATATAAGCAGGACACACCAGGAGGAAATTCACCTCTGAGAGGGGACGGCCGAAAGAATAATATTTATAAAGTTCTAAACTCAGATTAACTGGGCAGAAAGAGTATAGCCTGAAGATAAAAAGGGGCAGAAGGAGAGGGAGTTGAAGAAAATAAGGATATTGAAGGAGCTATAATAAAGAAAGATGAGGGAAAACAAGAATCACTAGCTTCTATCAACAAAACTTATTTTGCACATGTCATGCGGCCACCCTTATGTGCTCATGCGTGTGAACTAGTAATGTGTAAACCCTTAAACACCCTGACACACACACACACACACACACATACACACACACACACACATACACGCGTAGAAGTAGGTGTTGGGGGCAATTTCAGGTCAAACTGGGGTATCTTCCTTTAATTTTTTATTTTAGGAATACAAATTTTTGTCAAAATATTGCGGTCACTCAAATAATCCTCAATATTAAGGGAATAGTTTTACATTTTGGAAAATAAACCTGTCTGATCAACACCACTAAGAAAATCCACCTCTAAAGCGCACTAATTATTCACTAAACTATTTAATTGTTTGATAACTTTAAAAGAAGATTAGCCTTCGTCCTGTCATGTTAATCATACTTCAGACTAATTTGCCTTATCTTAAAGGGGTTGTACTCGACATTGCCCTGTAAAGATTCAGTAGAGTAATGAAGTCACTCTCCCCTTATATGTGCTATAATCTGAGCTTCTCTGTTGTTTGTTTTGAAAGAGAACGGTCTATGAGAACTGAGGACGCAATTTGTTTTTCGTTTTTTCGAGTACAGCACCTTTAAGGGTCCTTAGACGGCAATTGAAGCGCAGACACCATTGAAATAACATATCCTCTAACTCTAAGCAAGTATTTTCTGTAGCGAAATTGTCTCGATTTGCCCTGACTAACAAAAAGAATGTCCTAAGAAAGTCAAACAGCGAAACTTAAAAAGTGCAGAGACAGAGATTTCCTGCAGGATCCCAATAATTATAAATTGATGTTTAAATAATGGGCACCAACATCCAGTAAAAATTGAAGAGAAAATGTCAATTCGATTTGCTTTACAGAAAACATAGCGCCTCTATTTCTTCTAGTAGGTTAAAGGGTCAAACTCCAAGAAACACTATTGATCCGATGCAGCATTAAGATTCATGCTGACGTGTTCAAAATGCTGTGCCTGTCAGTGAAGTATACACCACAGGGCTGAAGGCTGAAGCGCGGGCACATGGGCATAGAATTACAAAAGAGTAATAGAACATTTTCTCCTGTAACGATCACCATTTACTGTACTTGAAAACAGGCTCTTTCTTTCTTTCTTTCTTTCTTTCCTTCTTTCTTTCTTTCTTTCTTTCTTTCTTTCTTTCTTTCTTTCTTTCTCGTCTTTCTTTACTTGCTTGCTTTTTGCCATTACTGTACTTTGGGGTGTAATTTTAAGAAATGACCCTGACTCATAATGAAAGAAAAGGAGGGGAAAAGACCAGGTTATCAAAAATGTGGAAAGCTTTGAAAGGTCAACGTGCGTGTGCGCATGTGTGTGTGTGGCGGAGCCTGAGTTCAGGCAGCGATCACACTTGAATGCCAAATAAAATAGACTTTTCTCTTTCTCATTCTTTATACAATACACTATCCCTCTCTTACACACTATTTATATTTCTCTCTCACTATTCAGTTTTCCCTCTCCCTCTTTGGACCCTGTGACCTGTTCAAACCATGGCCTGTTGAAAATTCAATTTAAGAGTGCTGTGATGTCTCCATCTATCCCCTGCCCCCACTATTACAGGCTAAAAAGTTCACTTACCATACCTCCACTCCACACACACACACACACACACACACACACACACACACACACACACACACACACACACACACACACACACAATAGAAACTGCAGAAGAATATAAAGAGTATGAAGAGTGTGAAGAAGGATATGATTTCCTGAGGTTTCAGGAGCACCACAGTCTCAGGACAATCATATATATATAATTCATTTTCACGAGGTACATAGTAATATCTCACACACTGTGGTCGTGTGGCTTCTATTCCGGCAAAGAGAACAGAGGAATGGAATTTTATATGAGGGGACTATGAGAATATGGTTCCTAATAAATAGATCTGTTGGTGTTTTCTACACTAGCTGTGGCTTTGTAGAGCAGCACATGAAGTTGAATAAAGATTCACTTCTTCTCACAGTCAAAACTGAATATTTTCCCTTTCTCATTATCTCTTTCAATCTTTTCTCTCCATTTTGGTTCCTGACTCTTTACTCTCCTTTTGTCTCAGTCTCTTTTTAGCACCATTTTTGTATTTTTGTTCTTTTTCTCTCCATTTCTAGCTGTTTTCTGTCTGTGTGGGTCAGACTCTCTCTCACAGTGGGGAGTGAAATATAATAAAATAATGTAAACTCTGCAATGGCACTCTTGGGATTGATTTACACATTTAATGATAGTCTAGTCTGGTTCACACAGACAGACGGAGAGAGAGAGAGAGAGAAGCAAAGAGAACAGCACAGAAGATGAAGTGCATGCACTAATGGAAAAAGACAGGCAGGCATTGAAGTCTAATAGCAGCTTACAAAAACAAAAATCTCAAATTACATTTTTCTCTCTAATATACTGCTCAATAAAGAATAAGTCATCTTTGAAACCTGTGATAAAGACTAAGTGATAGGGACTGAAACTTGTCGATGGAAACTCTAGAGGGAGCACTTACCACAAAGCACAGAATCCCACTGAATGGTTTTTCTTAGTCTTGAGAAATAGAGTTAAATATTTAAAGTTTAAAGTACTAATTTTATTGTAGTGTTAATTTCTTTCTGTTTATGAAAAAGTACAAAGTCTTCTGTCACTCAACAGAAATATCCTTCTTTTTCCACTGGTTCTAAACTCTCTCTTTGTCTCTCGATAAATACAGGATGTAATAGGAAAACATGTTTAAATTAAGGTTTATATCGTGCAGTAAATTGTTTGCTTCCTTTTGTGAATTACCCTCAATATAAAAAGCAAAATATAGGAACCAGATTTTATATGTGACTGTAAAACGCAGGTACAGAGCATGCCTTATGCATCTGAATTCCCTGCAGCACAGTGTGTGCCACTGTAGTTAAACACAGAACAAAAACTGCTCTCTCCCTGTTTACATCAACTGTAAATATAAGGAGAAAGAACAGCTCAGTCAAAGGCATTAACTTACATGGCTCACACAAAAAGTATTGCGCCAGACAATGTGAGCAATATTCATCAAAGACACTGAGATTCCACAAGGATCTTTAATGGGCCCTTTTTTTATTAGATTTATAATTTTTGACAGACTTTTCTCTGTTTTTTGTGACAAGACACAAATATTCAGTATGTAGATAATAGGTACATAATATGATGCATATGGACAGACAATTAGAGTAATTATTTTAAGAAAAATACATAAATAAATATTGTGTATTAGCTATATGCTACTTAGCTAGCCTATTAATCCTAGCCAATGCGTTACGAGTATTATGATAGTGTTAGTCACAGGTGAATCAGTCTATTTTTTCCTTATAGAAAATGAAACTAGTGTGGAAAAACTATCATTAGCAATATTAAAGTGTAATTCCGGCATAAAAGCATCCCATTTTTTCGGCATGAATATACATCAAATACAGTAAGCCATTGTGAAAGTTAGCGAACCCAGAGTTCATTACAAAAGACTGTTTTACAATGCTACAAGCCTTAGCAGCTGGCTATGTCCATTCTGAGAGGCAGTCCATACAAGTCGATTACTGAATGCACTGGAGTTCAGTTTAAGGAGGAAAGTATTGAACTCTGGGTTCATTAACTACGTTGTTGGTGCTTCATTGTATGTGTAGGGACTGTTATCATGCAACAGCAGAGATTTAGTGCTATTTTGAGCAGTAGTAGTGGTTAAAAAAGCCGTTTTTGGATGGTTCAGCACTCTGCCCCGAGCTACTCACTGTTAGCCATGTCTGCTGCTGGCGACTGTTCAGTATTTCTCTTTTAATAGGTGATCAACGAAAAAACACTGTGTTGATGGCTTATTTGATGGATATTCACGCCGAATACTTTTACGCTGCAGTTACATTTTAAATATGAGTAGTTATAGTGCAAGTCATGGCATACTTACACTACAACTGTTACAATCATGTTTTATCCATGTTTTATATAACATTGACAAATTATCATATTATAAAGATATGGTGAAAATATGAGAAAACAGCTGCCTATCTATAGCAGACCGGAAGCAATATTATTCTTCATTCTTCTTTTGGGTAGCTCTAGCTTTGTAGCCACCGATTCCTGAGGGAAATACTTACCACTATGTTCCCGATCTAGTCTCTAACTGTCTGTCTGCTGTTAGGATTTTAACAAGTAGAGTAAAATGGGTATCTCTGACTTGTTCAAATGAACAGTGAGACTGAACCAGAATGGCAATACCAAAAGAATGAGCTGACAGACAATAGGGCTTTTTTTAATGTAGAAAACCTCTAAACCTAACCGACACCAAAAGCAACACTTTGCCGTCTCACGGTCCACTTCCATTCACCGTTTTGTAAGATATCATACATAACTTTTCGTACAATATCCTAAGAACCTGTTGATGAAAATACATTGAACAAAACCACTTGGTTAAGGTTAGGAGAAGATTGTGAGCGCTGTTAAAATAAGAACGTTTATAACTACAGTGATACACTGTACACTGAAAATCTGGTGTTTCTTTGACCCATGTAACAACCTTACCTCCTCCCAACATAAACTTTGCCGCCCTAAATCCTTTCTCTGAGTGTCAAAAATGGCTGCAGATTGGTTTTACAGTTGAAGGTTTGGTGCATTTGAAGTGTCTTGTGGGTCAATACCAAACATTTGATTCCCCGGGAATGAACTGGCTGCTTTAACTTGTGCTTTTTAGGAAAAAAATATTAGGTGCAAGCACTGGCGCCTGAAGCAGAAGCACATGCTTGTACAAATTCTTGTCAAGGATGCATGACTTGCTTTTTTTATACTGATCTTCAGCATTGCACATCTACACTTGAAAGGGAGCATCCCATTTGCATACAGGAAGCACACAATGAACGATTCTTTGCTGTTTCCGACAGCTTAAGAGTTTGCACACTTCCAGTAGGTGGATAGCTAGAAGTGCATACACATATTATTCTCAAGCTTAGGGGCATCAACACATTGCATTCTGTGTAAAATTCTTTGAACTGCTTGGGGATTAATCCAAAGCAAGAGTCTGTGTCAATCTCCACTATTATTCACGATGACAATGTAAGGATGAATAAAGCAGGCCAAGACATTTCCAATGAGATGGTGTGTTTAACATAACAAAAGGATGTTTTTCCCTGCATCTTATTCTGTTTTCTGAAAAACCTTGATTTCATTCAGGCAGTCAGTCTGCTATCATCTCTTCTTTTCACTGCCTTGTTGTGTGAGCCCCCATAAACCTCTATCTCTTTCTTACCCTTCAAAACATTTCTTTCTCTCTGTATTTCTTTCTGTTTTTCTCGTTATATATTTCCCGCTTTCTCATCACTCTGTGTCTCTCATTCCTCTCTGAGGATTTACCCTGGACATAAAATGCTTGTATATTTAATTGTTTATTTATTTGTTTCTCATTTGCATGAGGGCAGAGGGTGTGATAGTGAGTGTGTGTGTGTGTGTGTGTGTGTGTGTGTGTGTGTGTGTGTGTGTGTGTGTGTGTGTGTGTGTGTGTGTGTGTGTGTGTGTGTGTGTGTGTGTGTGTGTATGTGTGTGTGTGTGTGTGTGTGTTCGTGTGTGTGTGTGTGTGTGTGTGTGTGTGTGTGTGTGTGTGTGTGTGCAGGGGCTGGATAAGAGAGGTCAAAGTATTAGAATGATGTAGTTATGGGTTTGCAATTAATGGATTTACATACGGTAATGGGAATGTTTGGCGGGCAGAATGTTGCTCCCAGATGGGAACAAGTCTGACCTCTGACAAATGGACTGATCACAGAAGCAGAGAGAGACAGAGGGAGAGAGACTGACCTTAGAGAAAACTGAACGATCTCCCACTTAATTTCACAGACTCTAATTTACAGACGTTTTCATAAGAGAGAGAGAGAGAGAGAGAGAGCGAAGGGAGGGAGATTAAATTGCTTCATGCATTGATAATATCTTATATTTTGTATTAGAGGGAGACAGGATGGAGCCAAAGAAAGAGAGAGGGAGAGAGATCGACAGACTGGACAATCTCTGGGCAATCTCCTTAATTTCACAGACACTCATTTACAGGCGTTCTCATAGAAGAGAGCGAGAGATTAAATTGCTTCATGCATTGAAAATGTCATATTTTTTGTAAAAGAGAGAGGAAGGAGATAGAGGGCGTGCACCCGTTGGTCTTTTGGTCTGCAATTCCTCTGAATCCAATTCAGACTTAGACTACTTCCCATTCCATCGCTCTATTCATCAGCCCACAACACATTCTTATTACACTGAAAAGGCAAATACGACCGACTACATTGATTCAAAAGACCAGGCTGGTGATATTCAACATTTTTCTTATCATCAACAAATCACATGAGAAAAACAAAACCGACAATGAACTAAACAACTTATTCTTCTTCGCCATATAGGGCTTCACTGTTGTACAAAAACTATTAAAATCAAACAAGTGAGCCCAAGCATGTCACTGGGCGACATGTTCCTTCATTACTATGAATATGGACCTCAGTTGATTTTGAGTCAATCCCACATTCATCTTCCTGCTGTCCTAAATACTCACGAGCACACAAAATATTATATATGTTTATTATCCCACGGCTGACAATAGTGCCAAACAAGTGCTCTATTTACTCCTGTTGCTCCAAGCGACGAAGCTTGGCACAGACAAAAAGACTAAAAGTATTAAGAGACTGCCTAACACATTGGATTTGATGACACAAAAAAATGATCGGAAAAATGCCAGCCTCTTTCCTTACAGTAAATCACAATGTCATAGTTGGAGCTTCACATGATTTGCTGACATTTAGGTAAACGGGACATATGCTCATTTTCAGGTTCATACTTGTATCTTATGTTTCTAGTGAAACATGTGCTCCTGTACATGCTTTAGCCTTCAAAAAACACTTGATTTTTGTCATACTGCCCATGGCTGATGCACCTGTCTTAACCCTCTATCTGAGACGTCACATTTTAGTGCCTGTCTCTCTAAGACCAGTCTGCTCTCATTAGTTAGCATTTCCTAATATGGCAAAGGCATGACTCTACACTGCCTCTGATCACTCTTCATACAACCTGCAACCCATACTTTACTTCAACATCTCACACTACATTACCAACACACCCAACATTATTTTTCAGTTCATATTATTTGTTATAATAAATAAGTTGTATTATTTAGCATTTTGTGTCCATTCTGAGCTCACAAGCTGCATTATGACATCACATATAGCAATGTATATAATGTAAACACTGCAGTAATGTGCCTGGAGCAGTTGACCATATAAAGAAATATGGCACAGGCGGATGTAAGGTTGTAACCTAACTCGTCAGATGGTTTGTTGCACAGAACCACCATGAATCATCATTGGAAACTGTTAGGAAAAGGGCAGGCATTTTCAAAACATATCTGACATGTGATTGGATGAACCATCTGTCTATCACTGCTGCCAAAGCAAGTCAGGAGAAGAGTGAAAAGATCTTTTCTATCAAGAAAAGCCTTCAGTGTCGTTCTTTTTTCTTCTTTCAATGAAGAAAAGTTCTGCAATTTTGATATAATTGATGCTACTGCAGCATCGACGCTAACTTCTTTATGAGCTCTTCCCATAACTCTGTTTTGATATGCATGATCAGCCCACAGTCCTTTGGCCTCACACAGACATTCACTCCAATTTAAGTCAGCTCTAAACAAAATGCCTTAAAAGCCATTTTAATCTAATCCTGAGGCACTTTCCTACTTTATTAAGAGTTAAAGGTATATTTCATGGAGTAAATGACATCTAAAAAATAATATAGATAGGTTCCAAGTTGTATGTCCCCAGACTGCCTTGGAGAGTTCACATCACATCACAGTCACACAATAAAATACAAACATGCAAACACACGCACCTCCATGTCCCCACAACGAATAGGTTTCAGGCGCTGTCGGAATAATTCTCAGCTTGTTATACACACGTAATTAGTTTTCAAAGTAGCTTCCCGTGAATAAAGTATCAATTACTTCCTCTCTCTTTGCTATCGTCCTTGGTGACAGGTGGATTCAGTGGGATCACATTTTCATATATGACAGTGTGTTAATTGAGCTATTAGCCAGAGGTGTGTGTGTGTGTGTGTATGTGTGTGTGTGTGTGTGTGTGTGTGTGTGTGTATGTGTGTGTGTGTGTGTGTGTGTGTGTGTGTGTGTGTGTGTGTGTGTGTGTGTGTGTGTGTGTGTGTGTGTGTGTGTGTGTGTGAAATAGAGAAAGGGAGATGAAAACTCAAGGTGTGTGTGCAGATGCTTTGTCTAACAATATTGTCTGTCTTTCTTCTCTAATTAACATCTGCTAACAATCAAACTGATATGTGTGAAGCTCAGTTGAATGATAATGCCATGATTTCTGCCATGAAATTGCAAAGCTATATCTAACATTAAATAAAACACATTTGTAATTTTCCAACGTGTTTTCATGAACAGGTCTGTGCCAAATTCTACCTAAAGTTATGCACAGAAATTTGTACGAAAAAACACGCTGATGGATCGCAGGACTCGAGTGGAAGTCACAATATGCCAACCAGATGTACAACGATGCACAAAAAACAACATCACATGATCCATTTTAGCCAACAAAAAGTGTGGGGTAGAGTTAGGCAGGAAAAACACTTGGTTAGATTAGAAAAAAGGCTGTGAATCGGTTAAGTATGGATGGGAATTGAACCCGCTCCCGTCGTTTAAAGTCTTGTGTTTTAGGGGCTATTGCTTTCCTTGTATGATGATCTTACTGCTTGACTATCTGCTTTTCTTGTATGTTTTCCTGTCTGATACACAAGTATCGTCCAAATGTTTGCCTGACCTGGCCCGGATCGAAAAACACAGCAGTGTTCATGGGAAATGTTACTGATGGAGTACTTCAGGCTGCTTGTAATGTAAGCAAATGGGAAATAAAAGACACTGTTTTGTTTTCAGCGTTTTTGAGTCAGCACTCTGACACAAGAGTTTTGTTTTCTCAAGTTCTCTGAAGTGTACACAAAAAAGACATGTTTGTTCTCTCTCATTTTCTGTTTCTTTTGTATAGTTTCACTCTTCTTCGTGATGAAATTTAAGTCAATGTTTTACTTTTCCCAAGTATATGTGCCATTTTTTTTTTCCTTTGCCCTTTTTATTTCTCTGTTCATACAGCCTCTCTGTATCACTACCAACTATTCAAGTTTAGAGCCAGTAGTCTAGTGCATCGCAGGCCCAGCTGCCACAGCCAACCAGACTTCTTCCACAGTAGGGCTGGGCAATATGGCCAAAATCTTCTATCCTGACATTTCATTTCATACCTCGATAAAGCCTATTTTGTATACGTGTATATGTGAATTAAATATTTGACAAATAAGAAGTATTGAGTATTTTCTCGTTTTATTAAGAACTTTAAGGCATGACGTCCCGGGGAAAGAACATAATGCGTTGAACATGATGATGGAAATATTGCCATAATACAGTTTAGCCACTAGTTTTTCGACATTGCTATAGAAACTATGTAAGGATATATATCGGGTCGACATTTTTATATTGTTTTGTTGATATATATATATATATGTATATATATATATATATATATATATATATATATATATATATAACACCATCAGTGGTATGTCTCGCTGTATCGTAGCTGCTATTGCCACTACTCATCATTGATCATGTTTGCCACCATAATTATTATCATTGTCACATTCTATCACCTTAGTTGTGCTTGTTTCTACTATTCTGCTATATCAACTGCCATAACATATAAGTCATATTCACAGTACTATAGTGTCTGTCTCTGTCTTTCTGTCTGTCCTTGTCTCTCTGTCCATCTGTCCGTCTTTTCTCTCTTTCTCTCTTCTTTTCTTCCTCCCCAACCGGTGCAGACAGATGTCCGTCCTCCACAGAGCTGGGTCTGTCTGACGTTCCTGTTTGTTATAGGGAAGGTTTTCGACGCCACCGTACTCTACGGGGGAATTGTTGGGTCTATGTTTATCATAAATAAGTCACAGAGTGTGGTCTATACCAACTCTGTAAAGTGTCCTGAGATAACTTTTGTTATGATTTGGCACTATAAATAAAATTGAATTGAACTGAATTGAATCACCATATCCCCCAGCCTTATACCCTTCTCACTAGTTCATCAAGTTATGGCAACATGACCCCTTAAATGGCCAATTTTTACATAGTTACAATGGGCTCTGAGTTAGCCTAAAATATGAAACCAGCCCAACATTTGCAAATGCATTTCCAAAGACATATTTAGACAAATGTGGAGCACAAGAGTAAAAAAGTGTCCTAAATCATTCTGAAAGAAATGCTATTTAAAATACAAATAGGTAAATACTTTGGATTATAAATTATGATCAGATAAAAAGTCTGATATGCATGGCCATAAATCCCTTTTTAATCACGTATTATTTAATCACTCTTCTCCGCTACAATATATTATCCAACACTGTTAATAGCCTACAAATCAAACCTAAAGGAATGGTTATTTAAAATGAAATATAAATCCCTATCAGGGTAAAGTTATAACAATAAAAATGGCCAATGCTGTGCGGAAAATAACCACATTGGGCAAATCATTTTTCTTTGCTGTTGAATTCAGTGATATTCTCCTATTTCCATTCATCCATCCATCCATCCATCATAAGTCAAGGATCCCTAGCTGATGCCTTAAATGGCTTTTACTCTGCCCTGAATGGAAGAAAGACTTGTACAGTGTGACACACTGCAGATCTCTGCATGGACTAGGGATGATTGACTGGGCTACCATTACTAGTGTGTGTGTGTGTGTGACTATTGACAGCCTGCTATTCTTGAGTGCATGTGTGTATGGGGGGAGGGAGGGGGGGCTGAGGATTTAGGGGTGCGGACTGATCGAAATCTCCTCGCTGACAAGTTCTTGTATTGATCTGTCTGTATCTGTGGACGACATATGGCCCCCTCACACACATACGCACGCACACACACACACACACACACACACACACACACACACACACACACGCACACACGCACACACGCACACACACACACACACACACACACACACACGCACGCACACACACCAGCCTGCAGGGTGTGGAAAAATCTTTCAGAAACATATAACATGTTGAGCACCAGGGCATGGCATTCTGTCTGGGTTGGATTTATTTTGTTAATTTAATTTATTGATGAGATTTAGAGATTTAGAATGTAACACAGAGCAGACTAAGCAAAAGCAAAATGAAGACAACCAATAAGTAACGCACAAACAAATGCATTAAGATGAGGAAAGCATTTCTGAAGACACTGGCACTGATAAAGGACCATTTGACATGCATTCTTTGGAGCACGAAAATGCCATTTACATAGAAGTTTATTATTTTGTCAAGCATTATTCAATGTATCCTATTAACATAATGGAAAGGGACATAAAGGTGGATCTAACTGAGATCTGATAACATCTGTATTATAGGCTAGGAAGAGCTAAATACAACATGCATCAATCAATCAATCGATTTCATTCGTCATATGAAAAATGTAAAAGGCACAATTTCAGTGAAATGTAATGTCATCAGCGCCTTAAATTTGTGCATGATTTGTTGCGCAAGTTGAGCGTGGCTGAATGGCGTTGTCCCTCACACCAGGATCCAGACAAGGTTCAGACTCAGCCAAACGACAACCACAACTCCTGACGTCCCACTGGATACTGACACAGGGATGGAGCAGCTCACCGTCCAGCACCGGCACACTAGCCAGCAGGATGCAAGATTCATGAATCACAGCCGGTGTTTAAATTCTCCACGCTTGCCTCGGTGCTCCCATGATGAAGAGATGGAAAGTGCTGCAGAGATTGTGTTGCTTGTCCAAGACCACAGCCATAGATCCCAACAGCTAGCTGATAGTCCTCTTCATTTGAAAACCTGATGAGTTGATTTCACTATTCTGATGAGAAACTTGTAGTCATTACTGTAGATGACTGCAGAGATGTTTTTGCTAGCTGGAGCTCATCACCACCTTTTCCTCGTTGTTTCCTCTGATGTTTACATTTGAAAACAATGGCCGGCCAGGCTTGCAGTGTCGGCAGGAGACTGGCAAGTCTCTATCCTGATGAGTGACTCATGCCATCAGCGTCGAAAATCAACCTCAAATAGCACGACTATCTGCAAAATAGACATAAGGGCATACATTCGCATAAATCCAGCTCAAATGAAGCAGAACTGACGGAGAGTCAGCTGGAGAGGTCCATGCATCATGTGGTGCTGGTAAAAGGCATACTAACATTTGTTTTTCAAAGATACAAAAAGGGGTGTCCTTGACCACGTATCTTTTAAATATACTCTTATTATGTAAACATGGTATTTTACCATCTCCAGATGCCTGCCTGTGTTCTCATTCTCAAGTGAAAGCTGACAAGCTGAAAGCTTTTTGAAGAGAGCCCGTATGGTACAATACAAACCCCAAAGATGGGAGTATATACATCAACATTAGGCCATGAAATTTAAGTCGGGTAATGAGTTTTTGTCGGTATTATCGTGTAAGTAATCCCTTGTTGTCTTATGCCAGATGTGCCTCTCTCCCATTGTCGTTTCTGAATGCCATCTAAGGCTGTTTGGGGTGATTTAAAACCACGATGGATGATGCATGTGGAAAATAAAGGTTTATGATATTCAACAATATTATTCAGTGTTATTTCAGAAGTAGGGGGTGATGGAGAGACTTTACGAGGGACAAAAGGTTATGCGCCCATGTAATTAAGTGCTTTCATGTTTGATTAACTGTTTGTGCACCCTGTGAGTTTTTCCAACATGCATGTGTTCCCCGAGCATCTTGTGAAGCTCTCCTCTCTCCTGCTGCGTCCTTTAATTTCCCTGTTTTTTTTTTTAATTTAAGCAGAACATGTTCTACCACACATATTGATTTGTTTGCCAGGGTCTGGATGCATCTGGCCCAACAGCAGGGGAGCATTCACACCCTAGCATGTTCCCTGTTGTTCATAATGGAGGAAGCAAGACACAGAACACTGCTGGGGTTAGGATTTACCATATGGGGTGACGAGAGAGAATGAGCAACCATATGGAGGAAAGTTTCAATAAGTGTGTATATCTATGAGTGAAAAATCTAATAAAAGTGGAAACCTGTTTTTGGCTACTGGGTTACGATTGGGGGCGGCGCGGTGGAGTGGTGGTTGGAACTGTCGCCTCACAGCAATAAATGGGTTCCTGGTTCGAATCAGAGCTGCAGCCCTTCTGTGTGGAGTTTGCATGTTCTCCCCGTGTTTGTGTGGGTTTTCTCCAGCTTCCTCCCACAGTCCAAAGACATGCAGGTGTTAGGTTGATTGGTGACTCTAAATTGCCCGTAGGTGTGAATGGTTGTTGAATGGTCCCTGTTTGTCTCTATGTGCCCTGCGATAGACTGACGTCCTGTCCAGGGTGTACCCCGCCTCATGCCCGATGTCAGCTGGGATCGGCTCCAGCCATGTCTTCTATAAAAAAGGCCTATTTGTAGTTTTGTGGATTTGAAAAAAAGCTATCAAAACATTAATTCTGAATCAGTTGAATTGATGTTGAAAAATATGGCACATAATGGGATGAATATAATTGGATTTTCCAGATATAATAGCAATATTAAACCAACTGTCAGTCCTCTCATTCATTTATTATATTTACATTGTATTGTCATTATTGGTATGTTTTCTTTATAGAATTGTGAGTTGAAAAAATATGGGGGGTTTTCCTCTTACTCTTCAGCTTCACAGACAATTCAGATGTTTCAAAGTGCATATCCTAAATGATTACTCAAACGTACTTGTAACTTTCAAACTTTCACCAAAGAAAGAAGAAGGGGAAAAAAATGCATGCATGCACAATGTTCCTCCTCCCCTGGGGTTCATTAGTAGCAATGGTATTCAGTGACCCAGAAACTAAACCTAGCCCAAATCAATTAGCAGTCATACACATGCATATATTTGAGCTGCTAATTACAAAGCCAAACTCCACCTCACAGGGAGGGGTTTCCTCTTTGAAGATGAATCAAACTGGGAGAAGCCAAAATGTTTTGTAAATACAGTATTTTTGTTGGCTTCAACATTAAAATGCTGGGCTAGTGTCAGCCAGTAGAAGGGATTTGATGAGGTTTCAAGGTTCATGCAACACAAATTTGACTGTCTGCTCTGCTGTATTAATGTGGATCCTTTAAAATGATAGCTGTGACATCTAATTATACTCTAAAAATTGCTGTGACTGTCTTCTTTCATTTACAAAGGTAAAATATCATCATAATAAAATTGACCATAATATGATTCAATCATTTAGTGGGACAGATGTCTGTCAATGTTTTTGTCTATTTTTATGTACATGACTAAAAAGACTTATTGATTTTTGCCTTTTATGAAGGACAAACAATAGAGAGAAACAACCAAAGAAACAAAAGAAGACTTAAACCTTTTGTAATAGAGGAGTAAAAGAGAAGTACTACTAATAACATTAGTTGGACAGTGAGCCAACATTAACAATACCAGAACCTTGAACATGAAGCAGTTAAGTGGAATTCAGCCATCATTCAATTCATTATTTTACACCTTTGAATTTCCTACTTTGACATGTCAAAATGTTATCTGTGAAAAAAGGTCCATTCGTCATTAGCAGTTCTTCTATTTTTGACGTTTAAATAGGCTGAAATTGATAAGAATGACTCCAACACAGGTCGGCAGCATTTGGGGCAAGAGTGTATTATTACTTTAAAGCTCCACTAATCAATACAAATGGCTCAAATGTGTGGTGTAGTTTGGAAGGGGTCCCTCATCGTGACAAACTCACAGAAAATTAGCATCCACCTCTGTTTCTCCTCGAAGGGTTTAGCATCTTCATTGTTTTGGAGAAATTATAGGATTTAGTGGCAAATACGGGTGAGGGTGCGGATTGCAACCAACTAAAACCTCTCCAAAGCGCCAAGCGTGTAGGAGAATTTGGGTGGCTGACATGAAAAGGCAAAAGCCCTTTCTAGAGCTACTTGGTTTGTCCGTTCTGGGCTACTATAGAAACATGGCTGTGCAACATGGTGGACTCTATGGAAGAGGACCTGCTCCATATGCAGATATAAACGGCTCAGTCTAAGTTTAGTTCATGCAGTACATTACTGTTATCTAAATAAAGTGTTTGAGTTTGTTTTTATAAATGTTTCGACAGTAGATTAACTGAAATTTCTCCTCCATCTCTGATGGAGTTGACTGCCACTTTTCATTGGTGATTGGGTTTTCCTGCACACCTGCTGCTTGATCAGTTACTGTAACTGAGAATGTGGATCCATGAATGTGCATTATCTAGATATTACCAAAGATTCTCTATACTAAAACACTTGATACTACTCTTTCATTCTTTCTTTTTTTTATAGCTTTAATACTCTCTCTCTCTCTCTCTCTCTCTCTTTCTCTCTCTCTCTCTCTCTCTCTCTCTCTCTCTCTCTCTCTCTCTCTCTCTCTCTCTCTCTCTATATATATATATATATATATATATATATATATTTAAGGCAGTCAATTTTCCTTTCAATGAAAATTACAATCTTTACGATGACATAACATAAGTAACTTAAGAAGAAAGAGTACTTAAGTACACAATAAAAAGGAAGTAAAAAGCAAAACACTAAAAACAAAACAGAAAAATAAATACCAAAAATGAATTGAAAGGTAGGCTACATAATTTTTTTTATGCAGTCTATGATATAATCACATTTCCTTGAAACAATCTTGTAGTAAATCAAATGTATAAATAATTTTCTAATTATTAATAATTTAGCCCTGCGATAGACTGGCGTCCTGTCCAGGGTGTACCCCGCCTCGCGCCCGAAAGAACGAGGTCCCGGGTACAAGCGGCCGAAATGTGTTTTCTCAGGAGGGTGGCTGGAGTCTCCCTTAGAGATAGGGTGAGAAGTTCAGCCATCCGTGAGGAACTCGGAGTAGAGCCGCTGCTCCTTTGCGTTGAAAGGAGCCAGTTGAGGTGGTTCGGGCATCTAGTAAGGATGCCCCCTGGGCGCCTCCCTAGGGAGGTGTTCCAGGCACGTCCAGCTGGGAGGAGGCCTCGGGGAAGACCCAGGACTAGGTGGAGAGATTATATCTCCACACTGGCCTGGGAACGCCTTGGGATCCCCCAGTTAGAGCTGGTTAATGTGGCCCGGGAAAGGGAAGTTTGGGGTCCCCTGCTTAAGCTGCTGCCCCCGCGACCCGACCCTGGATAAGCGGATGAAGATGAGATGATAAGAGATGTATTAGTGGGATAAATATAAAAATACATGTATTAGTGGGATGAATATTAAAATACATGTATTAGTGGGATAAATATTGAAATACATGTATTAGTGGGATAAATATTGAAATACATGTATTAGTGGGATAAATATTGAACTACGTGTATTAGTGGCATAAATATTGTGCATCATGTTTTCTTGCAATAATTAGAGTACTTCCCCTTTAAGGAAGTGAGAGCAACAAGCGGTGTAGGAGCTGGTCAGGAACTGGCCAGGAGCGGAGCGGACGGCAGTGAAGGCATCCCAAAACTTTTCCAACACAGAGCCTTGGTCCGTTTACTGTTAACGTCGCCTCGGGCTTGTCCCCGAATGTGCAAAAATAACGGCCACATTATCATACCGTGTCCGTCGGTGATGAAGTAGATGCCGCTGACCGTTTGGGAGAAAGAAAACTGGGAGAGGAAAAAACTTTTGGAATGATGCTCGAGCGACTGCATCCCTCCCTCCAAAGTTCAGCTAAGGTGGCTAACGTTAGCTAGCGGAGGAACTCAGCTCGCTAACAGATGTGAAAGTCTGGATAAACGTTTGTTCATCCGTCAAAAACACGAATTAACAGTTATCTGGTGTAGTGGGCAGTTCGTGAGGAGTTCGAGCCTCATGCTTGTGGCAAACTGAAAGTTTTCATCTTTGTCTTATTTTTTTTTTAATCTTAGCCGGGCCAGGTTAAATATCAAGCTAAACATTTTAGCCAAGTGCAGCTAGCTGACAGACCGCTAGTTAAGTGTCTGTGAAGTGAGCTAACGTTAGAGTTGCTCTTAGTTAGAAAGAGAAAGGACATGACACACATTTCCCCTTTACCAGCTGCTCTCCATCATGAACAGACCGCCGTATTTTTAACGTTACTGGAAACTGAACAAGTTTATACATGGACCAGCTGAAAAGTATCAACTCTTCAGCTTCCTGGATCCTTGGGATGTGAAGAGATGACAAGGGGAGTGATGATAACCCTCGTGACCGCATGAGAAAGTACCGTCATCGTTATAGTCGGTAGGACTTAGTCTTTCTGGAGCACTTTGACAAGCTGTGTGACTTCTGAAGAAGTTGGTTTGAGTGATGTAAGGCACCCAAAGCCTCTCACTACCAGCCCGGCATTTCACCCACCATTTTATTTTTTTGTTGCCTTTTTCTGTGTTCAAATCCCTGCCTCTTCATTAAGACATTGTCGGCGTTGGAGCCTTTTTGCATCAGTATCACAATTGCTCTTCACCCACATACAGAGGGCCTGTATCTTGGATGAAGTGGAGAGAGTGCTATAATGAAGGTGACAGTGACATTTGGTCAGACAGGTGTGGTGGTGCCGTGCAAGGAGGGCTGGACTGTGAGGGACCTCATCCAGCAAGCCACACAGAGATACAGAAAACTCCTGGAACAGGTACTGTTCATAAGTTTAAACTGCCCCTATTAGCAGTCACAATTAGGCTCTTGATAGGCAATGTTGTGGCATAGCACTGTGTGATTTTGGTATAGCAGCTCCACGTCCAGGCAAAGGTGTTTATTAGTATTATTTTGAACAAACAATTCTTTGCTCAAAGAGATGACGTGTGTGCAGTCAGGACTGGGTGTTTCTTCAAACGTTTTGTTTCTGTGGCAGGTACATATCAATATTTACTCACCCTGTATATCACCCTACATGTCATTATGGTGGATGTTTCTTTCATGTAAATGCAGCTCACTTGTGCAGTCATTGTAGTTGTAGAATAAGTTTTATTTTCACTGATACTAAATAGTCCAGTGTGCCCAAGAACATCAACAAAAGCTCGAACAAATGCAATGTAACTCTTTAGTCTTGAGTCTATTTGACCTTTGAGCCATCAGTAAGCTACATTATTCATTGTCAGAAATAGTTTTGTAATAAAGGGTTTAGATCTTAATGAACTCCTGAAAGACTTAGAGAAGAGGCGATATAACTTTTTATGAAACAGCACTTTCATAACATTTGAGGTTTTCCCTGAAGTCATAAAAGAATAATCGAATGCTCTGTCATTTTTATATCATGAAAGCCCGTATGATCTTCACATCCCAAAGACTTGGGAAATTAGACAAAGCCATGGAGGTCCAGTACTCTATAATTGCTGCATAAAAAATTAAAAGCATATCTGATGTGAATTGTGATGGTCGAGACAGGAGCAGGCATGAGTCGTTTCCACTTTAGCTGTGAGTGTAAAATGCAAATGACTCCCTCCTTTATGACTGCTGTTGATTCCCCGTACTGCTCTCAGGGTTGGATCCTCGTGACCCCCGTCAAATGACAAAATCTTCTCAGTGACACTTCATATTGGCTCCATTATTTATAGAGCACAGCAGTCATAGATGAATGGCCTCAGTTGTGACGTAGGGGGAGATGTTGAAGCTGTGTGTGTTTGTGTTTATGTGGTAGAGAGACAGCACCTGGACTCATTTATGCCACACTCCTCTTTTTCTTGCTCTGTAGCTTTTTTTGCCTTTTCTGCTGACAAGTACATGGCCTCTTCACCTTCCCCATACCCAGAACCCTCTCTTTCTTTTTTTTTAAACCAGGGGTGCCCAATTCCGGTCCTGGAGGGCCACTGTGTTGGATGTTTTAGGTATCTTCCTGCTCCCTGATTCTAACGCTTTTCAAACCTGCTGCTGCTTGATAATGAGAGCATCATTAGAATCAGGTGTGTACAGTGTTTCCCACAGACCAAGTAGCGATTTGTGGTGCAGGGCCGTACAGAGTCCTTTTGAGGGGCAGGGTCTCTCACCTCCCCCCTGTACAGACTCTGACAACAGATGATGATAGATAGTAGTGTTGTCACAATACCAAAATTATGACTTTGGTATGATACCTGCCTAAAATAACACAATACCGATACTGTAACGATACCACGGAGTAAAACTAAAATATCATCAACAATAATGGAATAATATATTAGATGACAGAATATGGAACTTAAAATTATTTATTTATTTTTATTAATTAAAACACTTAAACTTAAAAAGTCTAAATAAAAACGTATATATTTGATAAAGCTTCTAAGCTTTATAGTTACTTAACTTGTTATAACAACAATGAAATGATGATGCAACTGTTTAAAAAATAAAAAAAGATTTGTCACAGAACATGGACAAATGAAAACAGGAACATGTTTGTTATTATCTGGACAATTCTTTGGCCAATTTAAGGTTCTTGGCGTTGTTGTGTTGTTTATCATGCTTGTAAACAGATGGGCTTTGTGGTGTCCGTGGGCTTGCCCTTACTGTCGGCAACTTTTTTAACAAAAGACGGTCGGCAGGAAAACTCGAGCCACTGTCAGCCATGTTTGTCTCGCTCTGTGACTTTCTGTCACTACGAAACTACGCCCACTGCTGCAGGCAATGATGAAGCAGAGAGAAGCTGCACACAGACGTGCTGACCCACTTTCACACAAAGTTCATAAAGTATCAATACTAATAAAACGTGAAAAAGTATCTTTTTTAATGGCTGGGTACCGCAGTACCTTTCTAGTATCGGTATACCATGCAACACTAACAGATAGCACGATGACATTGAGCCAAAACGTTCTGAAATTCACAGTTTTGCAGGGAAGGGTGACTGGCGTTGGTCACAGTTTGGAACGAAAGTGAGAAAACGGGACAGAGTAACACGGCCGATATTGCTCACAATTTTATTTAAAAGCTACAGGAAGCATTCGAAAGGTATCAGCTCAATATTTATTCTTTAAAGCAGGGGTTTACGTGTTTTGCTGGAATATCATCAATGAGCTCCTTCTTTTTGGATTGCATTTGTAATCGACTTGAATGGAGCAGCTGGTACCGGGGCCAGTAGGTAAGTCTTTTAAAACACTAATTTAATACACTCCGTGTTCACATTCTACATTGTTGGTGCTTTGTTTAATGTGTAGGGACTCTTATCATGCTACTGCAGAGGTTTGATGTTATTTGGAGCAGTATTAGTGGTTAAAAAAGACGTTTTAATGCGTCCAACTTGCCGCCCCGAGCTTATCCATGTTAGCCACAGCAGGCTGTTAGCGACTCTGCGGAAAATCTACGTTAATAATTCATTCACAAAAAAAATTGTCTCGATTGCTTATTTGATGACCGAATTTGCCTAAAAAGAACCTGGAATGATTTCATTTTAACTGCTAATTTCTTATCTGCTACGACCATCACAAATCTGTTCTGAGTTCATCCTCTGTCACTCTTGTCCTGCACAGACTAGCCTCCGTAGCCCACTGAGGCATTTCTGAAATGATCTACTTAAAAACTTCCTCTGCACCGCTGCCAGCCTGTGTAACTAACAGCGCGTAGGACAGGAAATCAGTGGAACACAACTTTTTTCATTTCCAAAAGACAAAACTAAATTAGAACCTCCGATAAACGACCTGAAGCGGCCGCTGCCATCTTTGCACCTCTGTCTAATGAGACGTCAACAAACAAAGTCAAAAGTAGATAGCGCCATCCTATTCATTTTTCATCTCAACCAATTTGAATCGTTAAACATTTGAATCGATTTTTAACTGTCTCAAGATGCATCGTTACATTCCTAGTTCAGATTTCAGCACCAACCAGATATAAGAGTGAAACTGTGAGCTCACACAGGCTGCAGTGAGATGCACATCTCTCTCTCTCCGCGTTTGTGTCTGTGAACGAGAATGACAGAGTGAAAGAGTGCTACGCGGAGATGAATAAACGGAATGATATTTAGATTTCAATTTCGCTTTAAAAAAACAACAACCTGGGATTAATTTGTTGCGCTCGGTGTTGATTCTGTGGCGCAGTGCCACACATTGGTCTATGTATGGGAAACACTGGTGTAAGAGCAGGGAGAAACCTTAAACATGCAGAACATTGGCCCTCCAGGACCGCATTTGGGCATACCTGATTTAAACCCTTCCTCCTCTTTGAACACTTCCTCTTTCACCTTATGTTCTTCTTTATGAGGTAACGCTGTTCCGCCTTGATATAAAGATGAATAACACTAATGTATGTGACAAATTTAATCAATTAATTTTTTCATTTCAGTTTGACTTTAAAAAACAAAATAAAAACAAAAGGTTAATACACATCATGTTGCAGTACAGTTTATCTCAGGTCTAACGCATGAACGGCAATATTTTAGGTGTTGTTTATGTTTATTCAGAGTGAGTGCTCCAGGTGTGTTTTCCTTCAGCAGTGATGTGTGTAATGATGCACCCCCCTGCTCTATCGATTAGGTCTCGGAGGGTTTAAATACTTTGCTTCCTGTATGCGTGAATGGAATGCCTTGTTAAGCACATGCATAGTGTGTGTGTTTTGGCCTTCCCTCCTACAGTTCTCCTTCTTTCTCTTCTCTTTTTCCACTGTTTTCTTTCTCTCTTCCTACTCTCTCCCACACCATTGTCAGCACTTCACCGTCCCTCCTCCACCTACTATGTTTACATTCCCCTTTGTAATTTCTGTTTTTACTTCTCCTTCCGCCCTCATTCTTCCACTTTTTGATAGTTTTGGCCTCTGTTTGTTTGGCATTTTAAATATTCTCCTTTTTGTTTGTATAATTTTTTTTCATAGCTCTCCTTTCACCTTGTTTGACTTCCTCCTCTCAACCTCTTTTCTCCTCTCCCTCGTTCCTCCTCTCTGGCATGGACAATTCATATTCCCTTTGCTTGCTTCATCTCATCCCCTCTTCTCCCTTTGAATTTGTTTCTCTGCATGTTTTTTTTTTGCTTTCTTCCCATCACTCAGTCATTTCCCTGCAACACTAATCTGTTGTAGCTGTGTAATTATGGTTGTTAATGTGTTCCAGGATTAGAAAGCCAGGATATGTGTGTGTTGAGGAGCAGTCCAGTCCCTAATCCTCCCTCCCAGTGCTAGGCAAATCATGTTTTTAAATTGTCACAGAGACAGCTTGCTTTCTGTCTGACGCTCTCCCTCTTCCCCTCCTCCCTATCTGCTTCATCCTACTCAGAAAGTATGCTGCTGCTTGTATTAAAATAATTTTTTAAATCTTGTGTTCCTGCACGCATCCACTGTAGCTAACTGACACTGGCAGTCCCATTTATCACCTGCTTTGTTAGGAGTTCCCAGAGCAGTCCTTAACAGAAGCTAACACTTAGAATAGGCTTTAAAGCTATGTTTTAGTGATAGGATCATTGAGGTTTGGTCTTCAGTTGAGTTTCAGAGAGGATTTCTTTTGTGTTTTAGTATCGATTTTATTTTCCTTTTTAGATTCACATTTACGGCATCTTAATTATTAGAATTTTTATGCCCTGTTGTGTTACCCAGTATAGAACCAAAGGTGGATAGAGGAGACAGATGGGATTAGAAAGTGAAAGGCAATAAGAGTGTGCTGATGTGTATGTATGTATGGTGCACTAGGCTTTTGTAAAACTACTGCATTGAAGTCTTCTCTAAGTTTTTCTGTCTGACTATCGGCTCATGTAAAGCTCTTTTTAGTGAAAACTTAAATCTTAGCTTCACTAAATACTGTAATCAAGCTTGAATTTGGCTAACCAGCTTTTGAACATGAACAAATAAGTTATTGACTGATAAAAATATAGTTTAGTAGAGATAATCAAATATCATCATCATGTACCTTAAAACGTATGAAAACGTCTCTCAAAGGGGCTTTATCTCTCATTAGTTAACATTTTAGCTGCCTAGTACATATGTATGCCCTGTTACAACAACTTGCAGACAATATGCGATTGTAACATATAAGCCAGCTGGCAGAGCTAAATGGAATAAACTGTAGGACAAAATTTAATTTAATGAGTATAATATAGCCATAACTTATAAACTGAATTATGCCTTGATATTTGGATCCAATGCAACCACGAGGGGTTTTGGACTGTCATCTCTGACTGCGGCAGTGACCATGGTGGATGGGAAAGTGCAGGCTACCGGTAAACTGGCATCACGCTGTGTCTTTGGCTGCATGCTACTGGCCGGTTACCTAAGCTGTGTTGTCTAGAAAGAAAATTTGAATAAATATAACCGATAATTGAAGATCCTGCTTTTAATTTTCGATAATTGAAATTGAAAGCTCATTGAGGTATTTTTTCAATTTGCAATCGAAATTGTGACACCCCTATAAAATGCAGCATGTCAGGCTGAAGGTTGAAACTGTTGAAATGAGTGTCCTCACAGATCAGTCAGTCACTAGCCTGTCACCTGTGTGTCATTATTAGGGTTAATTGTCATTCACCCTACTCAATACACCAGGGAACTAAGTGCACCATGATCTTTAATTATTTGTCATAAAACCAAAAAGAAAAAACAGCTTGCTATAACATGGAGCTAGAAGCCTTGATGGATGAACATAGAGGCAAAGCAGAAATTTTAGTATATAGGGGAAATAGAGAATGAAAGTCATATTATAGAAAAAATGAAACAATAATGCACTAGGTTTTTGCAGAGAGGTATCAGATTGGAAATTAATAAACCTTTTGAAAACATCAGAACAAAGATGATGAATGTTAAAAGGGAGATAGGGCACAGCAGGGCGAAGAGGAAATGTAGCCCAAGGAGGAGGCAGGGAGGGAAGCCGAGGTTGTTTTTCAAGGGGAGTTGTCAGGAAGTTATCAGCTTGTTGGCAGACTTCTTAATTACCTTTGGCCAAACAGACAAATGTGTAGCTGTGTGCTTATGTTGCCAGTGTGTTGTTTAAGGTTTAATCGGCCGTATTTTGTGAAATATCAAACTGGATCAGATCACATCAGTGTATATATTCAAGTTAAATTTTGTTTGAATCATCTCTCTAAACAATACATATTTGTATAATTAGACCCTATCTATGGTTGATGCAATATTGACATAATGTGTGTGTGTGTGTGTTTGTTGTTCACAAACTGAAATCTTTTTGTGAGCTGAGGTTGTGTCTATGCATGTATGTATGCACTTGCACCTATAGATGTAAGGTGTATGTTTATGAAAGGGTCCCTACCTATGTGGGTGTGTGTGCGCTGTAGTTTCATTAGCCAGGGAGTGAATGCTGATAGCAGTGGCCAAACAAGCTGATATAATCTTAAAACATCCTGGCCCCATGCCAGAGCTAAGGCAATTATTTCTGAGAGGGTGGGGGGCGTGTGCTGCTTTCTCTGCAGGCAAACCTTAGGCATGTGTTGATCCAGCCTAACACCTATTCTATTATAGTTATGTAGGGTGTAATGGCACACATGGTTTTTCAAATTAGCCTGGTGAGCTTGCCACAGTTAAACCGTTAGTTAACTAAAGAAAATCTTGGTCAACTGAAATTGTACCTACTCTTTAAATAATCAGTTGGTCGATGTGCATGTTATCTCTAGATTACGTAAATTGGCCACAGTGCACCATACCTGGTAGTACTGCGTTCACTAAAGCGTTTCTTTCCTGAGGCCAGCATATTGTTTGTTTGAATTATCTGCATTGGCGAGTATTTGCACTATTCCACAAATAGCAGCAGTGTGGCCAGTGGCGTTTTCAGGATATCTTGATTGGGGTGGCCAAGGTGGGACACAGAGGCAAAGTGGGGTGGCCATGGCAAAGCGAACCTGAACGAATGGCATGTGATATGCGTTAACTAATGCAGAGATGATTCATAATGGAAAAAATAAATCATGTTGGCATCCATTGTAATATTTGTAGACCTGGTTGATACAACCTAGAACAGCACTAACATGCAGTTACCATAATATTCACTATTTTCTATTCCAAACGTGCAAGCTCGTCAAGAAACATGTGCAGCCACTGAATACCGAACTAACGTCATGTGCACCTGACCTTTCTCATTCATACAACTCTGTCACCCACAGCCCAAATACCAAAACAGTTCCCTACAAAATATCACTCACTGTTGACATTATTATTGTAGCGGCCCTCAGTGATCAGACGGGGAGACTTTATCCAGTTTGTTGCAGCTTAATTTCTGACTGAACACGGGCTACTGTGGCCCAAAACAGAACAACCTAAAACCCCTCTTTACACACTAGCTCCTAGCTTATTACCGTCCCACAACTCCCGCTATTTTACAGCCAACCCCCTTCTTCTCTGAACCAACTACGCACAGCATCTCAAAAACAACATGTAACTTCACTGACCTGTGGGACATCTAATGATTCACTCGAACAGTGACAATCACATTTAACTTTAACATCAACAGTCAATACAGTCAATACAGTCCGTTACATTATTATTATTTCCACCCTTATTATTTGTGAGAAGTAAGTGTGCGTGTGTGTGATGTTTAGCATCACGCTGGTTTGCATAATCCAAAACGGATTATGTCAGAAAATAAGATCTGTAGCTTACGTCTATGATACTTACACGTTTTGTTCAGTCAATCTTCACACACCGGCAGGGCCGCTCAAAGTAATTTTGAACAGGGGGTGCTGTGAAAAAATAGTTTGAGCCTACAGGCATATTTAAAATACATTTAAAATAAATAGATTGAAATGAACTACTTTATTGTCATATACACTTCAGTGCACACAGCCAGGATCTGTAACACACGGATGCCATCAGTTCTCAGTTCTCAGATGAATATGCGCTATCAATTAAACTTCACAATAACGCTATAACAATGCAATAGATCTGGTCAGCTGGCATGAACCTGAGTCACTGCACCATCTACGTTTATGTCACACGACACTATTAGCTCCAAAATCCTTTTATGCACATCACAAGGAAATATTCTCTGACTATTTAAATGTTATTGAGCTGCTCTCCACATCCATTTTGCAAATAACACACGATTAAAATAACAATCTACATCACCACCACCTTGCAAAAATACTATAGTGTGACGAAAGTGCGTGGCGGCACCATGAACTTACTTTGAGCTACAGGCAGGGTGCCATGGTAACAGATGAACAAATGTCAAGGCGCGCTCTGGGGTCGTGGATATAAAGTCTCTCATGAGGGGACAATGAACTGAATAATCTGTTCTTCTGTCTCTGAAAACATGGCTCTTGTTTGTGGCTGGAGCTTTGTCAAACATGATGCTACATCTTGGACTGTGACACACTTAGGCCCTCTGTCTTTTGTGAGATTGGTAAGCTGCTCGATAATTGGCCCAAGCATTTTAAGCAGGAGCTTCAAGTACAGAGCCAGTGCCACAGAACGTGAGGTCGTTTCAGATTTCTTGCACACCTTGCAGGAAATCTGAAACTGGCTCGTCTAATCCAATCACACTAGGCTGGGTTGTGGGTGCTGGGCCTGCCTGGCTGCTTACTGTTGTCCTGGTTTCGGTACTAGTGTTCTTCACCAGTGGTGGTTTTCCAAAACAAATCCGAAATGCATTTGTGCCATAATTCCTCCTCGTTCTGTCATTAGACTGTAAATTTACCAGTCTGCTGCTACCATGGATGGATGGTGCGTGGAATGAGCAGGAAACCTCTTTGCTCGCGACGAGCCTGTCTTCACTTCCGGGAACCTGAGTTGATTAGGCCTCAAAATAATTAAATTAAAATCCAAAATACACGTAATAGCCTACGTTTGTCAAAATAATTTTTCCATAAATATTTATACGGAATTTATAAATTGTGCAAAATACTTTTAATCCATTTTTGAAAAATCTCCCTCTCGTTCGTACTATATTGATTTTTCAATCAAGATTCCAGCGCGGCGGTAGACAATTTCAGCGAGGTGGCCGCCTCCAAATTTATAATGCAGAGAAAAACCCTGCTTTAACCTAACAGTCATTGAGAAGCCTTGATTTTTTTATTATTATTTTTAATCAGTTTTCGTTTAGGAAAGCCTATATATTTGATCCCTTTCTTAACACTCAACACACTCAACACTTATCCTTTAGCTTTGATACATCATCTGCAGGAGCGTTCATAGTCTGATAAAGCTGTATCACCCAGTTTATATATGTCTACAGGTGCTTTTATCTAATAAAACAGTCATAATGTGCAAATAATAACTTTATATCCATGGTAATAGCTAAGGTGTGTCTTTGTTGTTACAGTTGTCCCTGTACTGTAAAAATACTGTCACGGACTGTGGTAACTGTCCATGTTAATGTTCAAATGTTTAGAGAGTCACTCTCTAGAGTGAAAGATTGAGATTTCCGACAGGTCAGCGAAGTAAAGATGTTGTGTTTTAGATACTGTGAAGCCTGTCCGCATGTCAACTTCCTATGAGAGTGAGCCGTGGGAGTATATACAACTGTAGTTGGCTGCTTTAACTGCTTCTACATGCTAAATAAAGCTTTCACACACTCAGCAGAGAGGTTGACATAACTTACAAGGATACAAAGGATAAATGTTATCTTTTCATTGCTGTTATCACGGGAGTTCTGAACCCTGAGTTTTGAGGATGTCAGCGACAGGCGCCGGCGGTGGAGTGCGCACGTATGTCTCTTTTAAAGACATTAACTGGCCAGAGATCAGTTCTTTGGCCACAGTCCTACCATTACTGTAGCAGTTGGAAATAACAAACTGGTTGTGTATCAGCAGATTAGCTGTCCTCATTGATTAAGCAGCATTTGTTGATGAACTTCACCAACAACCTATCAGATCTGGGCTGGCCATGTCGACCCCAGGCCACCCCCTTAAATTTACATTGAGTGTGGCCATGCACTATGTGTCTAATCTAAACTGTGCACTGCACATTTGCTGTTTTTTAGGGTCGCTGTGTGTTGGAATAAATTCTCAACTTTGGGTAAAACGCTGCAGTTGGCGGCACAAATACTACAAAGACCCATGATCATGTCTGTGCTGCACAGTAACGACAATGGAAGAGAAATGAATACTGCTGGCCACATAGAATGGCAGTCTGTCCTTTCTCTCTACATGCTTCAGCCCCTCCAAAGCAAGGGCCAAAGCAAGCACCCGTATCATAGCAACCAGACGCTGTGCATCCAGAGTACACTCATACGCTCCCAGCTGAGAGTTTTTAGAAGAGCTCCTGGCATTTCAGCTGGGAAAAAACTGCTTTGGTGAACACACAGCCATGAAAGTAACACCAGGGATAGTCCACAAGAACATATCGACTGCCCAACCTCCCAGAAGGTGTCAGCCCTAATGAGAATGAATGCACTTGTATGCAGATAATCCTAGCTGGTAAATTTGAATCAAAAGTAAAGTTACAATCAAAAAAGTTAACTTTACAAATTCTGAGTAGTAGGTAAGATGGAATTCTGTTTTGAACCAGCAATATAAACCTTTCAAACTCTCATACTTGCCTCATTAGATGAGGGAAGAATCACCTTTAACATAGCTTAAATGTAGAATGATGAAATGTTAACATGATAAACAATGGCATTTCCAACAGCAATTTTCTTGTTTCTCTTTCCACAGAGGCTTTGTTACTGCTGGGTCACAAGATGGCTCAAGGGACCATTTAACAAAGACATTATTATTTTTCCACAGAATTAGATGCTGCATCAGTACTCACCTCTATTAAATAATAGCCTTAGGAAATAATACTTTACATTACTTGCATAACTGACCCGCTTGATAAAATTGTGATAATCCCATACCTCATAGTTTTGGCTTATAGGATCTTAGTATTGGAAATGTCATTTTGTTTTCCGGAATGAATCTGAACTGCCACAGACTCAAACTATTGCAGTATTCATCTGAAAGAGTCCGGAGCTGAAGTCTAATACCAGTTACTTATATACCAGTAAGTCCACTTCTTTGTACGGCCGCCAGTGCAACGTGCATACCAAACTCTTGTGTCAGAAGGTTTACTGTGTTGAGAGATAAAGAATGAGGGAGAAGAGGGAGGCTAAGCACACACCTGACAACACTAAATAATCTACTTAGTCTTTTAACTCTGGTGGGATTTTACTATAGCCTAATAATTTCTAGATCATGTCCTGAGAGTAAAATTCCCCATTATTATCTGTAATAGTATCAGGCAAAACAGTGTATTAAGTGCTAATCCCCCTGATTTTCAGATTAGATCGGTGTGTTTACAACTCTTATCTTTAGTTCTACGGTATCTGAGTGTCCCTCTAGGTTTTTAAACTGCCAGCCTTGGAATCACAGGGTTTCTGCAGTTCACAACAAAAATGTAACACATTATCCATGCACTCCCCCTGAATATCAGATTAGATCAGATAAGTGCTCACAGCACTTCTCTCTCTACCTCTCCATCTTGTCATCTTAGCTGTTTGGCATGACTACTATAACATGAGATCAAACAGGGTTCTTGACCTAAAAACAACAGTGGGTCACCCAAGACATTAGTCTATTGGATATTGGTGTTCTGCAAAAAAACATCTTTTAACCACATTTACTGCTTTTTTCCTTCTGTAATTAAAACTTAAATTCTTTGAATGTGATTCCTGTGTCCTGGCTCACCACAGCAGTGGTCAACTTTAAATTCAAAGAGAACATTTGTTTCCAGTAGCTGAAGATTCAATGGATATGGGTTGAAAACATCACAAATACTAATGGTAATTGATTGATGTATTGGTTTAATTTTAGGGCTGCCCCTTGAAAGTCAATGAGTTGACAAGTTATGGGCATCATGTAAAAAAAAAGAAAAAGCTTTGACACTTAAAGTGTTTGTGAACATTACATAATTGAAACCTATTTCTGAGTGACAAACTGCCATCACTTTAAGAGATAAAGATAGCCAGCCAATTCAATTCAATTTAATTCAATTTTATTTATAGTGCCAAATCATAACATAAGTTATCTCAGGACACTTTACAGACTAGGTAAAGACCACACTCTATGATAAACAAAGACCCAACAATTCCCCCGTAGAGTACGGTGGCAACGAAAACCTTCCCTATTACAGGCAGGAACGTCAGACAGACCCAGCTCTGTGGAGGACGGCCATCTGTCTTGACCGGTTGGGTAGGAAGAAAAGGAGAGAGAAAAGACGGACAGATGGACAGAGAAAGACAAAGACAAACACACTTCCAGTAACTTTAATAATATCTATAGTAATGTGAATATGACTTATATGTTATGGCAGTTAATACAGCAGAATAGTAGAAACAAGCACAGCTAAGGTTATAGATTATAATAGTAGCAGGAAGCGTCATGCAGGACCACGGCAGCAGGCACCACCACGATCAGCAGAGACCTGCGAGACGACAAAGCACAAACAACTTTTTTTCTGTGAAAATGTCCTTTGCTTTTGAGATTGACATCTCTAAAAATAGAGTTTTAGCTTGATAAATGACTAACATGGTAATTAATTATAATAAATAGATTTGTGTCAGTTGTTTCAGCAATAATGCCGCAGTAGCATTGCAAAAACAGAAGGAAAGAAAAAGAAAGAAAAAGAAAAGATTTACTATGCTTCAAATATAGCTTTATACTGCACTAAGTGGGCAAACTGCCTTGAGGCCCCACATCTCCAAGGTCCCCAAAAGCTCCATGTTTACAGTGTGTCAATTGGTTTGTTGTGATTTGATGAATTGCTAATTCTTTTCAAACCATGCACCTCTAAGGCACAGTCTAAAGTGAAATGAAAAGCGCAGTGTATCATCTGCTGTGTGAACTGTACTGCTGGTCAGCAGGGACCTGCAGGGCGCCTTAGGGCTTTGATAAGGATGTGGTGACCAGGGGAGGCTTGTTGATATTTTTTCTTAGTTTCAGGTGATTATACACTAATGTACACATAATTATGGATATTATATTTAAATTTCCAATAGATCCCACTAAATCCTACGTACTGCTCCTTTTAATAGTGTATTAGTTGGGAAGTCATATTTGGCTGTAAGCAAGCCAATAAAAATGCTACTTTTAATGCTTCTCTGTTGTAGAGTTAATCATCTCTTCTTGCCAGGCATAGTTGGTTAGGTTGCTTGTGCGGTGACTCACTGTTTGTGTGGGGACAATAGATTGAGGACTTGCCATTAAACCAGTATAAACAAAATCTAAAAAAACTAATAAATAAAAAAAACAAAACACTATTGGAACCCATTCAGAAGCCCAAGTGATCATCAAATCACAAGTCTTTGTGAGATGTTATGTGCAAAGCTGAGGGCAGAAAAGATACAAAAAAATGTACATGACACCTTGGCACTGAAGTATCTCCTAGTAATCATAAAAACATTGGCATATGTTGTCCCAGAGTTAATATGTCTCAAAACACTGATCGATGGAGCTCGAGGAAGTTAAACAAAATAGAAAATAAAACAAGGTAAACACAATGTTTGAAAATCTCTCTCATACATCCGTCCTGGGTTTGAGCCAAGTCAGTGTTTCTATGGAGTCATACAATGAATTTCAGCAGGAAGGAGGGATGGAGGAAGAGAGAGAAACCATTTAACAGTTTGAATGGCCACAGTGTCAGAGTCTTGTGTAACAGTCATGGTTGAACAGCCATTGAAATGTCTTTTTTGTGACATAATTGAAAACAGAAGTGTTTCTTAATGGACCCAGGCTATATTTAACTGGGGATAAATGCTTTTTCTTAAGGAAGCAAAACAACCATATACTATATCAGCTGACACCAGAAGCCAGTGAAAAATGACTAGGCTCAATAGATCAATATTTATACGTTATATGTTTTTTCGGTCTATCTATCAGTGGACCCTCCACACATGCACTGCAAACCTGAAGTTATAGATGTTACCCAGAGGTGCTGTATTTGAGGACGTAAATGTCGGATTAAGTCAGAGCAAGAGAAATAACATGACATAATGTATATACAAAGCAGAAACTTAAACGCAACTTGGCTTTTGAAAAAAAAAGGCATTTACGAGTGAAATAACATATTCCAAAACATTTATGCGGCTAGCCTTAGTGAACACGGTAGGGTTACATGTCCAAAACTACTTTAAGACACCAAAAGTTTATACAGACAAGCGCCCTTCAATTTTTCTAATATGGTTATCGAAATTGAACGGCATTTATTCAGCTGATTTATTGATAAAACAGACCAGAAAGGATTTAATTTTTCATTGTAAAAAAAACGATTGACATTTGAAATAATTTTAGAAGTGTAAGTAAGTAGTTTAGCAGAAAGACTTGACGCAGAGCCCAGATGTTGTAGTGTAGGAACGGGTATTAACATGGTGACTTGCAGTGATACCCAGGGACACACACTTTGCTCTATCTTACCCTCTCCCTGATGGGAGTTTTGAAAAGCAATGACAAGCACCTGACCCTGAAAGACTGATTTAATGGAGCAGCAGCCTGTAACAGTCTTACCTTTCCTTAGGCTGTTATGTATGTGCTTGTGCACGCATATGTGTGTGTGTTGTCTCAATATGTTGTTCAACAACCAGCTCCATGTAGTCAGCTGTCCAGTGCAGTGTCGATGTCATTAATCACAGACTCAACACAGTGGAGAAAAAGAGTGAGGAATGAGGAGGGTGAGAGAAAGGGCCAGGCTAGAGTTGTAATCTTTACAAGGCACCTAGGGAAATATGTGAAAGATGTGAGAAGGAAATAAACAAAGAAGAGGGCAGCATATGGGAGGGGGAGTTCGGTAGCATTCACATTTGAACCGATACCACCACCCAACGGTATCTTTTTTCGGTACTGTATCCTCTCTGTAATGTCAATTTTTTTTTTTTACATATTTATCCTATTTACTTTAAACATTTTGTTATGTATTTTGAGTACTTTACACACAACACAGAAGAAAAATCCTATTTCCCAAACCCGTCCCTGCAATCTTTAGCCTGTCAGTCTGTCACCAGGTTATAGAGCATATTTAGGCCTACTATATCATATTGAAGCAAACGTTGTCTGCGTGGAGTTTTGAAAAGTGTGACTACTTTCACAACCGCTTTCATCTCGCCATTGCTCTGACTCACTCGGACTTGCATGTGTGTGTTGGAGCTGAGCCTTGTACCGACGCCATTCAGTCGGTACCCGAAAAAGTATCGAGTTCGGTACCCAACCCTAGTGTTGATCAGAGGAAAAAGGTTGGTGACCAGTAGTGGAGGCCTTCTGCTTTAAGCATTGTTTTTCTTTTGTTTTAAGTTACCATGAAATATTAATTGACTTTTATTAAAGATTCTAGATCATTAACCTTTTAGCAGGAAAAAATGCTATTTTAATCGACCAACTTAATTAAAGAGTCCATGTAAGTGTTTCTTTAGAAATCCTACACACCTTCCAGCCCAGACTAGAAACTCACCTGTTCAGACTGTACCTTGGTCAATGAATTAATAAAACACAATAAAAAAGAGCTTTCTAAAATGGAGCACTTTCCCTGTTTGATCATTTGTATGTACTCACCATAGACTGTATAAAAAAAAACGTAGCGTAAGCTGGCGTCCGTTCGGCCGGAGTCGCCATCTTTTCAGACTTTGACTCCGCCTCATTTCCTCTTACCGAAAAAGGGCATGTATGTGACGTTGGGGGGAGGGAGATACATCCATCTTGCTAAGGTATATCTCAAAGGAAAAGTGAGGGCCAGCGGCTAGCTATCACTCACAAGGCTGCGCCCCTAATTATTCATCAACTTTAACCTTCAATTAAATAAAAACTAGCCAGGTACAAAAAAATTCACCCCCCTCAGTGTTGTCATGAAGATATGACCTAAACCTACAGACTAGAATGTTTTTTTGTACACAGCCTTAAATATGTTTAATTATGCTGTGAAAACAGCCTGTTTAACATGGGGGTCAAAGAGAAACTGATCTATTGTCTAGACTAGTGAACTGCAGTTTTTTGCACTTCCATATTGGATCAACCAGGAAGTCGCTGTGGTGGGGGCATTGTACTCACATGATTCTTTCCCTTTTTGGGTAGTATCTTCAAAGTTGAATGCACTTATTGTAAGTCTCTAAGGAATATAATTGTCAGTTAAATTAATGTAATGTAATGAAATTGCAGAGGGGAGTTTCGGGGCTTCCGCCAGTCTGTATAATGGCCCTATTCCAGATTGACAAAATGTTACACACTCCTAAATTATGTTTTTTTTTTTTTTGTGGATGTTTTGTTATGCCATCAACCATTAGTATCATCATTTAAAAATAAAACATGTTACTTTTGAGACCTCTGTACTTCTGGCTTGATTTAATTAGAGGGTGATAGCGTGAGACTGACACCTGCAGCTGCCATTTAAGGGGACACATGAAAACTCATTTATATATTATATATATTTGGGGGGTGCCTATTAACCAACAAACTGTGAAATAAGACAACTCAGTCCTCCATTTTTTACAACATTCAAGTATGTAAACATGTTCTAATAGTAAAACAAAATACTAGTAGGAACCTGAAAATAAGCACAATGGGCCTCATTTATCAATGAACGTACGGCAGAAAAGCGTGCGTACGACCATTTCCTGGCAAACGTCGGCATTTATCAATTTGGACGTGAGCGGGAGCTACGATCAAATCTCACGTCTGGTCTGAGGTCGTGTACGCACATTTGAGCCTGTGTATTTGCGGTGCAGCACAGCAAAATCTGGCTGAAAATAATGAACAAACCGCAGCTGTCATTAAGCATAAGCAGTCACATACTAAGAACAGATCAAAACGGATTCTTAAAACGAATAAAAAAAATATAGAAATTGTGGTTGGAGCGATTTATTTTACTCATGTGCGTCTGAAGGCACCATCCATGAATGATTACGCATTCATCAATCGCCAAAACTACCACTCGATAAATGTACAGGTGATGTGTGATGCCAAGCTATCGCTTTTAAACGTGGTGGCCATGTGGCCGGGGGGGGGGGGGGGGGGGATACACGCAATTATTTTAAAAATCAAAACAGCTCGGCTCCAGCCCCCCGCGACCCTGACATTGAATTAATGAATGAATGTGTTGCCGCGTGGCTGCAGCAAGACGCACTGCAGAGCCAAATTCATCTCCTTGGTAAGTGGCTTCCCTTGATAAATTGCATTAAATCAAACAAGGTATCAGATGATTAACATCTTGGTATGGTTCTTCTAGATGACAAAGGTATCCTCTTACGGAATACCTAATGACCCACCGGTAGCGCCAGCGTTGTGCCGTATTCAGCACCCCGGCCGTGAAATGCACCCCTCGCATTATAGGTGATATTCTGGATCAGAAGGCTGTTGTTTCCACCTATAGGAGAAGTTTATATACAGGTAACCAACAACGGTCAGACCATTGGTTACTTACAGTCTTTAAACTATTTTAAAGAGTTAAAATCACAAACCTGGATAATAGCGAACACAAAACAACACCTTTTTTATATTCTGTGGAAATAAACTGCAGCCATAATTATAAAATGAATTAAATGGATCTTTTGAATATCAGCTATAATGCGAGGGGGTGCAATTCACGGCAGGGGTGCTGAATACGGCACACCTGTCCAACAGTGCCCACAGGCGCACTCGGGTCACAGTGGAGCGCTGCTTCGGTTTGACTCCCTCCCTTATTTTTTTCCATACAGTGTTTTTATGGGCCCCTTTTATTCCACTCTTAAGACTGACAAGAAGCACATCTTTATTTTGCTCCATCTCGGATGTCAGGATGCCGATCTGTGTGTCGGAAAAGTTTCTTTTCTAACCTGCGTTCTTCCTCTCCATGTTTGACCTCAGTGGGCGAGGCCTCCGAAACAGGAATATTTAAGGGCGTAACATGTTAATGATGATCAAATTCAACCGCCGCATTTATCAAGGCCCGCTCATTCATACGCTAAGATTGGTCCGATACGAATGTTTCATAAATCACACGTGGGTCCTTTCCTACAACCAATTATGCGCTCAGATTTGCACCCTTTTCCACGCAAGTTTGATAAATGAGGCCCAATATGTCTCCTTTAAAGCAGCTAGTCAGATACATATGTGTACATTAAGTTGTTAATATGTGTTTGTTGTGACCTGTCTTATAGGAAGGGGATTTCCTGATTCGGACTCACCATGTTGAATACTGTGACGGAGGGATTCTGGACCCTGATGATATACTCAGTGATCTAGTAGAAGACAAGGATAAGGTAAGAACCTCTCGAAAGAATGTAGTGTTTGCTCCTGCTTTTAGTTTGATTAAGTAGATAAAGTAATAGGAAGATAATTTTACTTAATTTCATTTGAACAAGGAATTATTACTAACCACAAACAGCCATGCAACATTCTTAGTTAACATCTGTGAAATTAAAGTTACTAATGTGAAGACTTAAATAGCCTTTATTTAAAATGGCTTGTTTCCTGAATGTTAGCAGTAAGCAGAGTGCACAGACAAATCCAGCCAGCCAGTCCACGGATAAGAGAAATGCAGCTCTTGTTCTCTAAACAGAGCTACAAGATCACTGTATATAAGTCAACTATCTTCATCCCTTCCATCCTTTTGATACCGCTCATGTAATGGATATAATATTTGGATTTCCTATTAATTAGTCACATAACACTGTGAGTGTGTGTGTGTGTGTGTGTGTGTGTGTGTGTGTGTGTGTGTGTGTGTGTGTGTGTGTGTGTGTGTGTGTGTGTGTGTGTGTGTGTGTGTGTGTGTGTGTGTGTGTGTGTGTGTGTGTGTGTGTGTGTGTGTGTGTGTGTGTGTGTGTGTGTGTGTGTGTGTGTGTGTGTGTGTGTGTGTGTGTGTTCACGCTGAAGAGTATTGAGCTGCAGTGCCCTATAAACCACTCCCTTGGATAGAATATTGCCTCACCAGCAAAATTCAAAGGGAAAAGGTTTTAACTTGCCTTCAGCATTAGGCAGTGTCATTAGCAATTCACTTTTGGAGACTTTGCAAACTCAATCCATATATCCCGTTTTCTTATTTTTCCCCAGAGGAAAGTGTCATTTTTCATTTTCTCCTTTGAAAAGTGCAGGTTTTTTTCATACTGTCAAATAGACCTTGGCAGTATTAGAATGTGATAAATGGCTTAGATTAAGGGCTTTTTGAACCATGGCTTAGGACCTTCAATGAATCTGGAACCCTCTGTTCTGTTAGTGGCTCTGCACATTAAAACAGTATCAACATGTTTTAATGAGCCCGTGTCCTATTGTGAACTGAATTTTTCATTTAGGTCACAGCTTAAAAAACTTGTTCAACCTACTGGCTAAAAATTGTAATGTATATTTTTCCTTGTCCTTGGCTCATACAGTATGCCTTTAAGGATGTATAAATACTGCAGGAATTGTTAGGAGATTCTTTGAACTAATTAAGAACAAAGTTGCAATGGTTGGCAATTTCTCTCAGAGCTGCAAAAAACCTTTGGGAAGAACCGAAGTGATCTCTCTCTCTCTCTCTCTCTCTCTCTCTCTCTCTCTCTCTCTCTCTCTCTTTCTCTCTCTCTCTCTCTCTCTCTCTCTCTCTCTATATATATATATACAGTATATATATATATATATATATATATATATCTCACTTAACACAGACTTATAGTGAAGAAAAAACATGACATTTCTAGAAATATTTGTAGCCTAGACTGTTCTGTCCGTTGGATGAGTTTTCCTGATGAGCTCTAACGTCTCATGGGGGGTTAGATGACATGACACACTAAGCCGAATCCCAGGGGCCAGATGACTCAGTGACAGGAGCAATAACTGAGTCAAGAGACCAGCAAGTGACCTAAGGGATTACTATTATGAGACCCTGTTGCTATGGTTTTGTAGGAAGTTAGAGGGTAGCATGGACTGGTCCTGCTGTTGGCAGGTTGTAATTCGCTCAGCCACTTACTTTCACAATGGCTAGAAAAAGCGGCATATGAAATATTTTCCACAGACATTTCCACAATACAAGGCTCCATATTTTATAGATATGAATGAGCAGTTAATGGACATTTATGCACTACACCCCAGGATGGAAAATTATTATTATTATTATTAAAAGTCCGAAGTCTCAGTTTGCCACTCACTATAGAGTTAAGAATTGCCTGTCTATTGTATAGGGAAGAGTTAATAAAGGAGCACGGTAATGATTTTGGACACTTTTTTAAAAAGGGTTTCCAGGACAGGTACCCAGGCACCCCTTTACATTAGGTTGATGTGATGGCCATTTAATATGTTGGTCCAGTATAATTTTCAACACGGCACAAGACTGAACTGAATGCTGTGGAATTAACTTAAAAGCTGCAGCAGCACAAGGTGAAACATGCAGAGAGAGAGAGAAAGAAAAGGGCACCTTGTAATGTTACTGCCTTCTAAGATTACTGTAATAAATATTATTATCTCACGGGTTATGTGACACGGAGTGACCGGGGCAAAACAGGTTAGAAAAAAGGTGGAAATCAGGGATCATTTTACTGATACAAATCACAATCAAATGCACTTCAGTACGCATGTCAGTAAGTGAATGCACCATTGTTAAAATGCAATTCAGAGTGTGCGTCAGTACTTGAACATATCACAGTGTTTCCCCCAGGTTTACAGCAATGAGGGGGGGTAAAAATGCAAAATGAAAAAAAATTAAAGGAATCATGGTTTTCATGTGTTTCCAACCAACTGTAGTGGATTGCATGGATAAATGAATCAGTGTTAAAAGGCGGTAAAAATCGCCAGACAGAAGGATCAAAATCATACGAGCAATAATCAGAGCCACAACGCAAACTCAGTTTAAATCAGTGTATTGCACAATGAGCTACACTCAGCATCAGACAATGTCTTTTATATTATAGTCCAAAAGGTCAAAAATCCCTTATTGGTTTCAAGCAAGACCAACTAAAGAAATAATTTCAGTTTGTTTAATTCTGTTTTAGTTGTTTTTTTGTAGGAGTGAATCATCTTCTGAAAGTAAACAATATAGGATCTCTGATAAGTTTCAGTTTCGTTTTTCCCAAACAATTTAACAAATGATGTTTTGAATAAGTGTTAAAGCTGGTTTAACAGGTTTCTGTATCAAGGATGGAGTTATAGTAACGGTAAATGAATGTGTGTTTATCTATTTCGGGGTGCCTCTTAGAGATACATACTGTATTTATTGACAATTTTTGCATTTCTGTTGCAACTATTTCCTGAACTCTCCCTTTTCACTATCACCCTGAAAGGATAGTAATGCTTTTTCTTAATGTTCTTTGAATGCAGTGAAACTGTACAAAACATACCTTTGCTGCACAGAAACCAAATATAAAAGCACATGCATACTACAAAATACACATTTCAATACTGGGATCCCACACTAATTCCCCCCCCCCCAAAAAAACACACACACACACACACACACACACACACACACACACACACACACACACACACACACACACACACACACACACACACACACACACACACACACACACACACACACACACACACACACAGTAAAATGTACAAAATGATATCCAGCAATACCCACTTCGGAGCATCAGAGATTGCATATGAAATGAAAGTGTGAAATATTCATTGGATTCTGAAGTGAGGCTCTCATAGTATTACTGAGCTGAGATGAATAAATGGCTCCTAATCCCAGATGAGTGTTTTACTGTAGCCAGCCTGGGTTTAGGTTTATAACCACAAAGAAAACGAAGAAGATATTTTTGAGGTCTGCTGAAGACGGAGGTCAAAAATACAGTTTGAAAAAGTGATACATTCGAGACAGAGGGCTCAAATGTTATTTATGAATGTTTGAGGTGATATTTATGTATCAACTGTGAGGAAGTGTTTATCTGTATATGTTTATATACTATTTTTCACTATAGATCTGTCAGGAAAATGCTGTTCTATTACTAATATCCCTTTACAGTGAGGACAAGTCATGTTTGGTGTTTGTGTTGAAAACAGAAACTTTGACTTTATTCTCAATATTGTGTTGTTTATGAGAACGTTCTATACACACAATTAAGAATTGTGAATATTACTTGTCTGTTTGTAGTTATGTCCTCAATAAAGAAAGACAAAAAAATATATGTGTAACACAGACTACTGTCATTCAAACATCGGTCCCAAACAGCTTGGAAGTGTTATGGCACCACACAAAAGCACAACAGCACAGCGTGTTTAAAGAAGACATTTATTTTCCGAGGGAACACTTGCCGTTATCTTACCCTTTGTTTGATGAAAGGATTAATATCAATGTCATCCCTGGATTTTCATCTCTGTGTGTCTAGAACAGAAATTATTTGTCTGGGGCATGTGTAACTGGAAGGCTGAAAGCACAGTGAAACTGATAGCCTAGGTCTGTCAAGGTACATTCAGGTGCTGTGAGTCCCCCCCACACACACACACAACAAACCAATGCTAGATGGCTATTGAAAGTGGGTGAGAGAATCAGAAATGCGTTTGCCTGATACAGGCACAATGCAAGTGCATTATTAATCACATAGACTGCATATAAGAGAAGTAACTACTATGACCTGACGCATTAGCTTGTGGACTAAAGTTTTGAAGCCAGGAGATTGACAGTTTGGCAGTCGTCATCTTGGTTTTTTGAAACCGGACATGACCACGGGGAATGCTATGCCGCTTCAAGCTGCGCTCCTTTCATTTCAGTGGTTCTGAACTGCTGAATCTTTAAGTCATCAGGCAGACAATTGCCGGTGAGTGAGGAGTTCCAATTGCTGGGGCCATTCGCTGCAGTGACACAGAGCCAGTTGAAAACTGCAAGTACCTATTAGTGCTACCTAATACTGTATTTAGGAAGACTAGTGATTGAGACCATAAACTCATTAGGAAAACGTTTACTGAGGTAATATATCAAGTGAGAAGTAGGGGGCATTCGTCATTGGTCTTCTTTTTGCAACTGACTTACTAATAAACTATAGAAGGTGAAAAACAATGTTGGGAAAGTATTTTTATGCGTATGGTGTGCAAGTTTACCTTTAGACCACCACCCACCCCCACTCCATACCCACTCTTTTTATCCATTACCCTAATATCCTCCTTGCATGTTGTTTGTCAAGTCCACTCACAGCTTTATGCCAAAGAAAATGAAAAGTAAGCAGTATTCCCATCAACAGTTTCTCTGTAGCTTGGAGTATAATTCCTAATGTATTTTTCCCATCTTGTAGGTATCGCAGAAACAGCCTTACAGAGTCCAGGGTTCGTTTAAAAGGTTAGCTGGTAATATAGAGAGGGGAAACACTGTTCCGTATGATATTGATGTTTTTCCTGGGACATTAATAACACATACTCTTGATCAAACGCAACGTTAACACTCTCTCTCTCACACACACACACACACACACACACACACACACACACACACACACACACACACACACACACACACACACACACACACACACACACACACACACACACACACACACACACACACACACACACACATACTCACAATGCATTCTGTGAGTTTGTTAGTATGCAGGATGTGCATGTGTGTGTTCATACATGGCATTTGTGCTTTCCACACACATACAGCTTAATATTATTGATCCATGTACAGGAGACTAATTTAAAAACTACAATCCGTAATTTATTTATTCTATTCATAAGTAGACACACATGCACAGGACATGTGAATGGTTTGATTATATTCCTTCCTTATTTAGATATAGATACATGCAAAGAGTGGTTGGCTTGAGTTTTTCAAACAATCTGTTTAAAGTGCATATGGACGAACAAGGAAAAAATACATAGAATAAGCTATGTTTAAAAAACACCCCTGTACGTCTGAACTAGGTCTGAATTGAGGTTTATAAATTCTTTTAATTTTTTTAAATAATTTACATTGTACTGCATGGTATTGCCACACATTAGTGTATTAATGCAGAAACCTAGTATGAACATCAGGAGAAAGAAGGATTTACGAGATCAGGCCTGCAATGCCACAATAGTGTACTTTTCTAGAAAACTGTTTGTAAATTGCATTGTTAATCCTGTTAAAATGCACTTTGAATCGATCCGACTTGAAGCATGTCTGGCGATTATACTGTCTGGCTGGCTGATGAGATGAAACAACCTTAAACAGTCTGACTTGGAGACATTAAGATGGACAGTTGGTGGACTTAAGCAAACTGTGTGTGTTTGTCTTTGTGTGTGCGTGTGTGTACCCACATATGTGTTGGTTTTCTAGTCAGCCAAAACCATTTGCTGTAGAAGACAATAGTTTATCTCTCAGCTTTATTAGTATTTAAATTCTCTTTATTTAACTTTTTTTTTGTTCTCTTCACCCATGTTTTCCATCAGTTGTCTGTTCATTCATCCCATTTTTTTGAACACAATATCTCAGGATCCCTGGTGGGAATGTCTTCAAATTTGGCACTAACATCCACTTGGATTTAAGGATGAACTGATTAGATTTTGGAGGTCAAAGCTCAAGATCACTGTGAGTTCTGGCTCAACTCAAGAATTCCTAGGCTAATTATGATAGCATTTCACACAAATGTCTAACAGGATAAAATTATGAAGTTTTGCAGTACATTATAATATTCTTAAAAACTTCTTTTTCTTGCCATTACTCAACGTGTTAACTCAGGAGCAGAAGGGGAGACATTTGGTTGGATACAAAATTGGTGACACTAATCTGGGTGCCCACCTTGAAACTGTGGTGACTTTATAGATGTCCTGTGCTACCGCGTTGAAGATGTGTGTGAAGCTTCCATGTTTTGTCAAAAAATACACTTATCACTAGGGTTTTGCAACATGGCGATAGAAAAACATCCATCGTTATTACGGGAGGCCATAGACTGTCTTTCTCTCTTAATTAAATCACCCGAAAATAACTAACACACCCACAGACCAGTCTACACACACCAGACGCACGACACACAAGCTCTGTGACAGTGAAACTACAGTTCTTAATATACCGTCAGCTATTTTCAAAGAAAACAATAACATATAACAATACCTTTACTGCCTACATTAAGCCTAAAAAAAAGTCACAATAGACATGGATGTAAACTTATTCTAGCTCCTGCTTGTTTCCTTATTTGAATGTCTTACTCAAGCTCACATTTTAATCATAGGTCAGAAATGGGCTTGAAATTTGCAATCTACATGTTTTTTCCTCTACTAGGAACAACTTTATTTCTTTCCCTAAAGCAATTTCAGTCAAAAGCAACTGGACTTGGTTGTTTGTCTAGGAAGACGTTTCACCTCTCATCCAAGAGGCTTCATCAGTTCATGAACGCAAGTGACCAGGCTGGGACTGGTCCAACTAACTGGTGTGGAGATCCAGGTATTTAACCTCTCACAGGCCGATGATGTCACTGGAATCCTTTGTGCTCCAAGTGCCAACGACCGTCGTGAGAGTGACAGTCGTTGGTGGGAAGTATGTTTAGACTTTGTTAGTGCTCTATTGATTGATTTGTCCCAGTCTGGTCAGTTGCGTACATGAACTGAGGAAGCCTCTTGGATGAGAGGTGAAACGTCTTCCTAGACAAGCAACCAAGTCCAGTTGCTTTTGACTGAAATTGCTTTGGGGATAACGATGACCTGGACAAATGAGAATTTTCACAGGCCAACTTTATTTCTACTTTGAACTGATCTAACCCCCATTTAAACCTAAATAATTCAAATAATTAAAGGTCACTACAATACCAGAATCATTAAGAAAGTAGCCAAATCTCTGATAATGAGGAAATTATTCAGAGCAGGTTCCCTGTTAACAGCAGGCCCTTTCCTCCCTTCTGTGCCCTCTAATTCTACAGTTTTCCATCACCATGATCATGCAAACTCTGCTGAGCGGTGGTAAATAACAAGCTGCTGCTTCTAACAGATGTGGCTCTGTAAAACTTTCTAATTTATTTCTGTGTTTCAGTTTAAGCACTGCCTTTGTAATCTATAGCATGCTATATTTGCCAGGCGCTAGGATTTTTGGTATAAATTAATCAATTTAGGGCTTAAAAAAAGTTAATCTAGCAAGTGTGAGTGGGAAATGATAATGTCAGGATGCTGCATAATTTATGTACATGTGCACCTACACACATGCAAACAATTTTTTGGCCGTGCTAATGTATGTGTTGCATCATTTGCAGATTGATTGCTCTCATCACTGATTGTGTGAACTCGTAATAGCATCTACAGTGGAGCTGGAACATAATCGTGTAGACATTCATCATTACTGATAATTTTAGTTGAACTTTTTGAAGGCAATTAACTGTGAGGATAATAGCTCTGTTTGGTTGGAAACACATTTTTCAACTTCCAATACCATTTTTGTTTTGTCTGTAGAGTATTATAGCCAATTAGTTTCATATTTTTTGTGTTAGTATATTGTCATATGTCTGTGTTTGTTTGCATTTGTGTTTGTAGCCTGCAGCTAGCGTAGGTGTAGGATGAGTATGATATTTGGAGCCTAGGACACTTATAGAGTTCATGAAAATACATGAAAAAAAGAGAATGGCCACTTTATGTAGAGTTTTTATTGAACTTGGGATGTACCTCCTGGAGGTGGATGTTGGGGATGAATACTGAAGCAAGGATGGCTGAGGTGATGGAGCTTAGGCAAAGAAAGAAAAGTACAGCTACTAAATGTACCTCCCAAAGCTAAATTCCCACCAGAAGACTTTGAAGTCCTCAAATCGCTGTCCCGTTCACACTACACGACTTGTTGTCTTTACACTACCTGACTGACCGGTGATAGGGGGCCACACAGTACCAGATCTTTCATGTCTGATCTTCAATCCACATTTTGTCTTGGAAACATAGCTGATAACTGACACAGGACATGGTATAATACCATTCGCACAACAAGTTGTTGGTGGTTGATTTGCAGCAATGTATCAAAGAAGAAAAAGAGAATAAGGGTTAGGGGTTGTTGTCGTTGGCACAGTGTTAACAAAACAGCTCGTTCCCATCTTATAGCCACAAAGCTGTTTATAGCCTTTTAGGTGTGACAACTCAGATCTGTGTTCTTCCACATGAGCCTTTCCGCAGGTTTCCCATCAACCTGTGTCTCATGCTTTTATTGGATGTAGCTCCCCGACAGGTCCAGATATTTGGCCCAGTAGTTATCTGGAATGCCTCTGCTGGGCGGCTGTTTGCGTTTTTGAACTGTTCAAACATCGCACTGAAGCAACGATTTGGGATCACAGAGCCAACCCCAATTTGCCTCTGATCTTGGGCTTTTGCAGGCGAGTGGTAAACCAGGGCTTAAGTTCTGTAGTGGGAACTAGCCATAATGCAGAGTCGGTGAATGATAGAAAAAGCTTTAACTCTATGAACAGCTGTAATTTAGATCTGGCATTGCCTGAATGTGCAGAGAATTTATGTCTTTTTCTCTTGCTGCCTCTCCCTCCTTTCCCTCCTCCTCAAGTCTTCATCTGTCTCTCCCACTACTGAACATGTGTGCCCTCTTTTTCTCTCTGCTCCTCTTTCTCCTTTCCCTTTCCATCTTTTTTCTTTCCCCATTCCCCTTCTCACCGGCTTAGCTCTGGAGCGAAACACCAGCGAGTCAGAATGAGGCAATTATGACCCTGTTGGAAGGGTTATTATGCGTAAAGCCCCATAATTCTTCTTCAGTTTTCATCATAAATGACGTGTATATTAAGTCTGTACTGTATATATGTGCTGACAAAAACCTCCTAACATTGGGTGAGGAACGCCAGCTTCAGCCTTGGTTTCCAAAATCACACACACACACACACACACACACACACACACACACACACACACACACACACACACACACACACACACACACACACACACACACACACACACACACACACACACACACACACACACACACGCAAAAGATATGTTCAAAGCATTGATTAGTTAAGATGATGGTGTTGTAATGTGATTATTTAGCTGCTTATCCTGGTATGACAAGATAGTGAAGACAATAGACACCAGACCGACAGGCAGCATTTGATTCTTATGTACAGCTGTGTAAGGTACGTATTTGTGCATTAAGGCAGTTGATGATAAGGTTCTTAGCATAGCATTTTGTTCGTGTGTCAGTGTGTGTGTTGCTGGCTAACATTTCGGCATTAATTGAACCATGACCCAGATGAAAACAATGAGACGTGAAAGGGATTAGAAAAACCTCCAGACATATTGAGAAACAGCAATTTGTGTGGGTGGCCTCTGACACAGTCCACATTTAATCACATTTTAATCCCAGGCAATTTAACAAAAACCTGATACTTAAACCAAGCAGACAGGCTTCCACCAAATCTCATTCTTCACCTTCAACCTATGTGTTAAGCTCTATAATCATTTTAGCATTGTGTTAAGTATTAATAAATGATGATTTCTTTTGTAGTTTTGCCAGTATCATCATATTTACATTGGTTTACTGAGCCGTAGTTGCTGAGAAACATCTAATTCAAGTTTCATTATAGGGTGAATACAGGACTGAAGCGATTCCTCGAGTAACTTGATTACTAAAAATCATCTACAATTATCATCACTTAATTTAATTAATTCATTTGATGAAAAGTTATTCAGCACACTGTGTTTCTGCATGGATCATTTTTACAGCTTACGCTGCGGACACATGCTATGGGTGTGTGGGGCTATTATCCATGACCTACCTGGGGGGGTTCTGCTACCTGGTGTATGACCTGACCATCTCGTCTGTTTGATAGCTTGTTTTGTATATTTTAAGAGTTTTTGTCTCAAGTCAATCTAAATCTGCTACCATGGCTGACTTTATCAAGTATGACAGAGATAAGGCTCACATTGATTATCATACAACTAATCCACAATGTCAGAAACTCACCTACACCAGGGAAGATCTTCGGGACTCCATCCCTTGCTGCCTAAAACCAGTGAACATAATTCCAGCTGACATACAACACAGGCCGAGGAAAAGAGGAAGACGTGGTGGGATCCGGAACAGGCTGGGACGCAGTCCCTTCAAACCCCCTCTCCCCTGCCCTGTGTTGGCAAATGTACAATCTCTCTAGGGAAAGATGGATATCCTACATGCCAAGTGCCGAGTGGAGAAGGCTTTCTGGGAGGCTAGCATCATCGCCCTTATTGAGTCCTGGCTGAATGATTCAATCACTGGTGTGGAGGTTAGCCTAGACAACTTCACCACCATCAGACTGACAGGATGAAGGAATCCTGTAAGGAGAGGGGTGGAGGAATCTGTATTTACATCAATGGCTGATGTTGTAATAACATCAAAGTCAATGAAAAGGTCTGCATCCCTGACATTGAGATGCTTCGTCCCTTTTACCTCCCTTGGGGAATTTACAACTTTAGTCTTTAGCACTGTTTATATTCATCCCGGTGCTAGCAACAAGACCGCGGCGGAAATAGCAGTCCAGAGTGCTAATCATATGCTGGACAGATACCCAAATGCTCTGGTTTCCATTCTGGGGGACTTGAACAACTGCAGACTTGAGACTGTCCCCCCATCTTTCAAACAATATGTCAGTGTTCCGACAAGGAAGGGCAGTGTCTTGGATTTGTGTTATGGGAACTTTAGCTACATTTACAGAGCTCAAGCACAGCCGCGGCTTGGCTCAGCAGACAACAAGATTGTTTGTTTACTTCGGCAATACATGCAACTCCTTAAACGTCACAAACCCAAAACCTACAGCGTCAACCACTGGTTTGAGGAGGCTACTGCCAGTCTTCAAGGGTCTTTTTCCTGTACAGACTGGAGTGCCTTTGAGGGTAATATTAACAACAGAGTCGAGGTAATTAAGGTTAACGTCAAATTTTGCATGGCTAATTCCATTCCAGCCATAACAGTCAAAAAATACCCAAACTCAGGACCATGGATGACAGCACAAATAAAACTGATGCTTGAAGAAAAACATCATGCCTTTCAATGCAAAGACTGGATCACACTCAAAGACATAAACTGTTCTGTAAAAACAGAAAGTAGGAAAGTAAAACTGGCATATAAAGACAAATTGGAGCAAGATTTTGGCGAGAAGGTAGCACTGCTGTTGTATGTTTCTCTGTTTTTTGTAAGTGTAAATTTGTTATTTGTTTTCTGTGTGTTACTTGTTAAATGTTAAATGAGACTAACTGGGAAACCAAGTTTCACCCTGTGACAATTAAGTATGAGTCTGATGAAGAAAACATGATGGCGTGGATTACAAAGTGGAGGAAGAGAGAGAAAATAACGAGGGGTGAAGAGAAGAGACAGGCCAGGGCAAATGACAGAAAGTGTGACAGCATACTACTATACTATTATAAAACCAAACTAGCTTAACACAATAGCATGACGTCAATAGCATATTTCTAGTATATTTCTTGAATGTACCACTTAAATGCATTCAAGTATGTTCAGTTTTTTGCAATTTTGGCAAAAAAAGGTAATTTTTCTCTTGTCTTGTTTTCTTTTCTGTATATTTCCTTTTGCTCTTAAGTTAAGCAGAAGTGTTTCTTATCCGATTACTGAAATAACTGATGGCTGCAGCCCTACGTGAATAGTCCATTTCCATTTACTAGTCCAATAACTTGTTATAATTATTTATTTAGCCATATGCTTTATTTAGATCACTTTTAGCAAGCTCTAGTAGTATTTATTCTGCACTGGGGTGGAGCCTTTTGCCTTTTATAATCACATTGTGTGGTATTTGGCATTTCAGTTTCACCTTTCATCTCTAGTCTGCCCTTTGTGCCCCTCTGTATGCATCTCGTCATACACCACTGGGAGTTTATCCCTCACCTGATTTTTTGTTTCTGAATGGCTACTCTCTTATCTCTAGCTCCCTGGGTTAACTGGGCTTGACCCCAGACTCAGTCCATCTAATGAAAACCTTTCTATAGAAGAAGTGTATTTTCTGCTGATATCTGGGCCCGCACCTTTAATGTTGTTATGATTTTAGATTATACTGTAGGTTAGATTATCTTAACCAATGCAAAAATATGTCAGTCACTTACAGGTTCCAATATGTTTGGAAAGGTGTTTGTGTTTGTGCCAGACCTCACATCTGACCACGAGCCTGAAACCGAATAAAGCTGTAAAATTCAGCTAGGGTGAAAGAAAAGATTACTTTCATTTAGGCCTGCGTCAAAGGTATTCACCATGCTGTCTCAAAGTGTCTTTGTCCTTTCATTTAGTTTATTACAATTTCAGAGAAACATTGAAAATACATTGTCAAAACATACCCTTTTTCCTCTAGTCTTCCTGCTGTTTTTACAGCTTGTCATAATCATATTTATCAATAGATCTTTAAGGGCAACCAAGTTCAGACATATTTTCCTTATAAAGTGTAATGTCAGCCTGCAAAGGTTAAGTGAATGAGCAAGAAGCACATACATAAAGGCTTGTGTTTCTCTCTCTCTCTCACACACACACACACACACACACACACACACACACACACACACACATACACATACACATACACATACACATACACATACACATACACATACACACACACACACACCCGACCTTTGCCCCCTTAGCCCTCCATAGTGACCAACTGGTAAGAATAATATTGACCTTCCACTAAAGAAAGCAGTGCTGCTTATTGCGTTCACATACTGCACTGGTTTCTTTTTCTGGGTATCTTGTTTTGAAGGTGTGTGCGTGTGTGGGGATGTTTGTATGTGCATCTTGGGGTAAAATTTGGGGGGCAATTTAATAGGTGGGTCTGTGAATTGCTACTTATATTTCTTGCTTTTTCCTTCACAACACAAGTAATTCACAGCAACTACATAGTGTCTCTCTCTGTGGGTGTATTGTTATTGTTGCATCAATAAAGGCAAATTGCAAAATATGTTTTCCCATTACATTTTTGGAATATTTATTATTTTTAATTACAATGTAAACCCTCCCATTCTGGGCGGCGAGCGCCTGACACAGGACACCACAAGTTCAGTCCTAGTCTGGTTACTGAGAGATTTGGAATCTCATTAAAAGTATTTGTTGTTACAACATAAATGTGTTTTGTATCTCTTTTTGCCAACTGCTGACAGTATAATTAGAACTGTAGTTTCACTTTCACAGTGCTGTGTCACACCGTGGACTGATGGCACAGCCGTAATTAGCGGCTAATTTTTTTAAGATAATTTTTTGGCAGTTTTTCAAGCCTGTATTATATAGGACAGACAGGAAATGGGGTGAGACAGGGGTGACATGCAGCAAAGGGCCACAGGTTTGAGTCAAACCTGCAGCGGCGGCCTCAAGGACCTTCAGCCTCTTTACATGGGGCGACTGCTCTAACCACTCAACCACCGGTTGCCCCCCCAGCGGCTAATTTATTTATTCCACTGAAACGCGGCAGTATGTGTCAGAGTCACATGTGTTTGTTGTGCGTCTGGTGTGTGTAGACTGGTCTGTGTGTGTGTATACACCTGTTTTCTTGTGGTTTAATGAAGAGAGAAACACAGTTTATGGCCGCCCTTAATAATGTAATTGACTCCTTGGGCTCACTTCATCTTCACCCCCCCGCCTGTAAAGTTTGTGATTTAGGACACTGAGAGATAAACAATAGAGCAAAACATGAAACGATAGACTCTTTCTATCGTCATACGATACATATCGCCATATCGCAGAGCCCTAGTATGAATGTATGTACTTGCTCTTACTAGTCCTTCAAAAGGTTACAGGAGCCATAAAGTCTCTGCCTGTCCACTGTACGTGTGACGCAGATATAATTCCTTTGTCATTTTCTTTATGTAGCCTGCCACTTTTCATTATATAGTAATCATGTGTTAGTTTTGTCGTGTGTGTGCGTGTGTGTGTGTGTGTGTGTGTGTGCGTGAGTGCATGCGTGCGTGCACAGGTGTATCAGGTAGTCCTTGAGAAGGGTAGAGGGGCCATAAACCTTATCTTTTTCTAGGAGCTGATATATCAGCTATCAGCCAAATTGTGAATTATATTTGAGAAGGCTGTGGTCTCATTGGTAAATTGCAGTACACTGACACATATATCAGTCTACATTGACAGCCAACATATATTAACAGAGCCCCCTTTTCTATATGGGCATACTGTATATATGTGTGTGACTTTTACTGATATATGACTCACCAGGCTATATTTTCAACATTGATTTTCAATGCCAGTCTCTGTAATAAAGGATATTTATCCTTCTCTGTTTTTTTGATAGGGTGAAAGGGTATTTGTCTTTAATTGTGGGCTGAACAGAGATCCATTATGAAAGATCAAATACTAACCAGGATTGTGTATGTTTCACAGTGTGGGAAATGTAGTGTCTTCATTCTTATCAAATCTTATTTGGCAGTAAACTCCCTGATTTTACAGTGTGTGTTTAATCAAGCGAGTATATTTTAGGTATAGTTACTGTTGTGTGCAATGAGCTCTCTCTCTCTGTGTGTGTGTGTGTGTGTTTGTGTAGCGTACTACACCTAGAGCGTGTACACATCTGTCTGTCACTGTTACGGGTACATGAACGCGTAACGTCGTTTCTCTGTGTTCCATTTTCATCCAGGAGATGACGCTACCGAGAAAATAATACACCAAACAGACGTTGAATTGTTGTGTTGTTCATATATTTCAACGTTTGTAAATGACTAATGTGAGCACAACTGTCCTTAAATGAATAAATAAAGAAAGACAGAGAGCTTCTTTCGTTGTGCCAGAGAAAGCATGTGGCTACTTAATGTGCTACTCTACATGGCATTGCAAGGACAACTTTTATTTTGTTTTATCTGTCTTCTGTTGAGGTTCGATTTCTGTTTCCTGTCTTGTGCTGTCTTTTGCTTGCCCTACCCTGATTGTCATTGTTTGTCCTGAGTCTTTGAGAATCTAAAAAGCGCTATATAAAATAAATGAATTATTATTTTTATTATTATTATTATTATTATTATTATTATTATTATTATTATTATTATCTAGGTTTTAATTCTAACTTAATTCTGTTACATTAATGTTATTTATGTATTTTTATGTTGCCTATTGCTTTTACTTGCTGTATATTTGATGTAAAGCACTTTGAATTGTCTTGTGAGCTTTAACATCATTTATTTGCGTCAAATATTTTGTTCAAAAAATGGGCTGAGATGAAAATACAAATTTAGGCTTGGACTTTTTGTTCTTCTTTTGCAGTTTGATCTAATATAAACACAAAATACATGGCACCAGTGGGATTTGATCTTGTAGTGTTTAAACTCCAAGCCTAGCACCCTAGCCAGTGAGATATAACCCCACTCTATGAGAAAATAAAACCATAGTGTAGTCTATTAAATCATACATCATTCAGTGTAGCGATGTCAGGGGAGCAGGAAAATATTGATCAAAATTGTTCAAAATTTAGCTTTTATTCCAAGATTTCTATTTTCATAAATAATAAACAACTCAGACACCTTTTTAAACAGCAAATCAATAGCCTCATTTGAACGGATGCTTTATGTATTTCTTTATTTATTAATTTAAGGACAGTTATGCTTACTTTAGTCATTTACAAGCGTTCAAATATATGAATGTTTCCAGGGAAATCTGTTTCCCCTGATCAACTGTAGTTTGATGATTTTTCAATCATCTTTCTGGTCAAATATAAAACAATGGATGACGTCTGTTTGATGTATTATTTTCTAAGTGGCACCATCTCCTGGATGAAAATGGAACACAGAAAAACTATGTTACGCGTTAATGTAATGGTGCGCGCAGTCAAGATATACTTCCGGTTGCAAACAATCGAAACATACGAATGCATGTGCGTTCAACAGCGACAGACAGACGTGGACACGCTTTAAGTGTAGTACGCTGCTTCTTGTTACGCGTGATGAAGTCTGCGCACACATAACAACACATACACACACACACGTAAAAAAATTGTTCTATTAATCACAGGGGCACATACACGCTGCTGTGCACGCATTTTCTATAAAAGACACGGATGGAACCCCATAGTGTGTGTGCGCGTGCATGCGTGTGTGTGAGATTCTAGTGAATCATCTGTCAAAATGCTACTGACTCCCTTCTTTCTCTTTTACACAAAGACACACCACATACCTCATCAAGAACACAGTGACTTCAAACATAACCTTTAATGCAGCATAGCCTCATATTACAGACATGTCATGTTTCACTTGATCACACACACAGATGGGCAATACAATATTACTCGTGTGGCACATTTTGAATAGCTTCGTAATGTTCCATTAGTTTGATTGCTTACAACCCGTCACACATGATGGGTAGAAACAATAAAATCAGAATGGAGCAAAACTCGAATAGATGGCTGTTTTCATGTTTTAATTAAATGGCTCAATTTTAATATTGTTCACTTATGACACAAGTGACGTGAGTAGATTGTTTCACTTAGAAACTTACATGAAGATGAAAATGCACACAGAAAGATCCACACACTGATATAATTTTGCTTACACACCCACACACCCTCGCACTCTTCAAAAGCAGTAGAGTGGAATAATGGATGAGGCGATGGAAAAGTGGGTAGATTTTATCATTCACACTCTCTTAACCACCAGCCATCTGCTAAATGCACGTGTTCTTTTCTTTGTGTCTGTGGGTGTGTGTATGTTTGTGTATGGCTGCACACACACACACACACACACACACACACACACACACACACAAATCAGTCTAAATCCTTGAAGGCTTGAACGAACACTGATCATGTTAAACTGGCTCATGCAGTTAAATCATTGATGCAGTGTAATTCAAACATCATTTTGTGTCTTGCTTCTCTGTTACTAATTAATAGAAAAGATAAAACACATGGAATGTAACAGAAGTATGTTAATAACAAAACTGTGCTTAAAGTGCTAAAGCTTATGCTGGAGAATCTCTAAGAAAGGTATTATAGTGTCAAAAAAGTGTTTGAGGTAGGTAGAAACCAATGTAAATGCATACGAGTATATTGAACAACCTGTAATTGTGCAGTTAGCTGCTACTTCATGGCTATACATGAATGGATGGTTAAAAAATCTATTTTTGATTATAACTGGTGAATCGATTCTGTAAGTGTGGAAAATCTGTAAAAATATCAACATAACCTAAACATTGTAGTATCTACTCGGCAGCCTTTAACATTACAATTAACCCACGTTTTAAGATACTGTACATACATGGAACTCTCTTTCCAATTAATGGAAATTTTTCCTAAAGGTCATACAGGCTTGGCTCATGCATTATAATCTCTGCTATGTAGAGAGGTTGCTCATCATCAGATGATTAAGAGGAGACAACAGTGAGTTCTCTCCATAATGAACCTAAATGCTCCCTCTCACCTTCACCTCATCCTTCTGCTCTATCCATCCTCCACCTCAACTATCCCTCTTTACAGTAGTTATTCTAAACACTCATTGACTATGTCCTCTTTATCCTCTGTTTTCTCATATGAACGTGAACGAGACAGGTATGGACATCGTCCAAAGTTGTCTTTTCTCACTTTTACCACGCCTTAGTCTATTTCAAATGCGTTCATGTCACTGTAAATTCTCTTGTTTAAGGAGGCAGTACATAACACACATTTCACCACAGAAATCTAGCTGGTTTGTAATTTCGTCATAAACAGCAGAGTCTCTTGTGATTCTTGAATTTGTCTGACGAGTTCACAAATCTTTTTTTTTTGTTGGCATCTGCTTGTAAATAACCATTCTTCACCCTCGTGTGTTTGTTTTCTTCCGGTTTTGCGCCATTAGCATGATAGAAATGTCATCAATACTCACACACACCCACTCGCTTGCTTTGAATTCCCCGCACAATGAGTGGCTCTATTCACACATGGGCTCAATCGGACACAGACTTTGAGGGAGCTGGCAAGATAAAGTTCGTTTGATGTCCATTCCAACGGATTCTGACATTGTGTTCTCACATACACCTTTGCCAGGTAATTTCTAGATAATGTCAGGTTTGCTGTGCATGTGTAAAAAGGGGCTCATGTCTGCTCTTTACTGGGTTGCTGTGCTTTCAAGCTGGCCACTATTTAGAATGCGTTCACTCTTGATTAACACTAGCTGTCAATCTGCTCACAATGTAACCACATACACTCTTTGTCCCTTTCCTTTCAGCAATACTTGCAGTCGTATTGGTGTCCCTCTTTCAGATCTCTTCATTAAACAGCTTTTCTCTCTCCATGTCCAGAGTCCTCTACCAGTATTTAGTAATGTCTTGACCTGCACTCCTCTGCTTCTTCTAGCCCCCTTCCTTCTCCTTCACCACCTCTCTATTTCACCCTTTCCTCTAATGAATCCAACCATTTCTGAGTCACACCTAAGTGTGCACATGAGTGTGTGTGTATGTGGACTCTTCATTTGTCAAAGGCACATACAGGCATGATCCAGACCTGATACATATGTTGACCCATAGCCAGGAACCAGGGGGTTAATTGAGTAATGGTGTTTGGGAGAGAGGGGAAATATAACAGGAGGGAGGATGAGAGAAAGCCGGAGAGAGAGGGAGGGGGGGGGGGGGTAGTGGTGGTGAGAGCATTAAGAGAGCGGGAACGAGACAGATTGGTAATTCAGAAGAGCATATGAAAAAAGGAGAAGCAGGAGGGTGCAAGAGAGAAAGGGGTTAATTGCTAGAGAATAAAATGAAAGACACAGAGAGGCTGGTAATTAAAGAATTGCGGATGAGGTGGTGAAATAAAGACAAATGTGGGGTTAATGGTGACGGTGTGTGAGATGGGCACAAGGTGACAGCATGAGGCAGCCAACCAGCAGGATATGGAAGATTTATTTGAGTTGATAGAGAAGGGGTTAACAGAGGGATTGAAATGAAACAGAGAGAAGCGGAGGGGTGAAAGAGAAAGGGTTAATTATGAATATAATAAATGATGAAGCCTATAGTCTTCATGGACCTTGGCTCTTAATTAAGAAAACACATCTGCACCTGGGACCCACCTAGAATAGACACACAGTATCACTGTGTGAAAATGTGTGTGTTCCTAATTGTTATTGCTATGAAATCTACCTAGTCATGGATTCATTGTGCTGATGAATTATCTTAATGAAGTACCTGAGTGGGGGATATGTTGGGGATAGATTGATTAAATGACCAGATGACTTAGAATTGGTCTATCCTATGGATGGGTGATAATTCTATACGATCATTTATCGTCTTTCAATAGAATCCTGTTGTGAAATAAATCATAAATCATATATAAAGAGTGTGATACTCAATTATGTTGTCTAAATTGATAAAAACATGCACATACTAACTTCTGATGAAATTATGTGAAATATTATGAGGGAATATAATATTATTTGTCAAGTATTTCATTCAGTAAGTATTCTATACTACACTATAAATATGATTTGTATATGGTATGCTAAAAGCCATGTTATATTGTAATATATATTGTTATCGATATATTGTTATCGAGATATTCATTATCAGGATAGTCTGACTCAACAGAAGAACCGTGCTGCCATAAAGCCTGACATCAGGCACATCTCTATGTTACGGTTCATACCTCTGTTACGGAAAACAACTTCAACATCCTTCGACATTTAGTGTCTCCAGATCGAATGAGTTTGTAGTTTTAGGAATAAAACAACTTGTGAGCGCACCTGGAAAAAAGCCAGACTCCGTCTTGCCTCTCATGTCTGATGTTGATCCATTTTCTGACATGACCATCGTCAGACGGAGTTTATTTATGGCATCTTTTAACTCTGGCAGCATTCACCAGTGACATTGATTTGACTAATGTAAGTTACCAATCTGACCCACTTCACACCAGCTTCTTAGTTTAAGAGTAACATACTGTTAATAAATGGTCTGTGGTTTAACGATTACAGTGAGCTCATCCAGAGCTGGAATATAGACAGGGTAGTAAAAATCTCCCCACACGGTCAACGTAATGGTATATCTTTTAATATTTTTAAAAACTATTTTGCAGAGGCACCATCGCTGTATCTGGTACTTAGTGCCGCCCAAGACAGTTGTGATTTGTTTAAAGAAATGCAAATAAGAAATATGTTTTTTTTCCCTTATCCCAGAATGTGTATGTGATGTAGCCGGACCCTACTCCAGCACTGGAGTAGGATGTGGCAAAGTGAGACTAATTTTGGGACTTTGGCTATGTTGCCCACCTTAAAATTAAATGTATTTATTTTTTACTCTATGAGAACAGTCAAATCAGATGAGATTAGGGCAGCGTGCACATTTGTAGTGTTGATAAACATCTTTTTTTAATCCCTTTCACAGAACCTCTGAAGACCTACCATTCCCATTCTGTAGTTCATTATGATTACACTGAGACAGTCTCATTCGCTGCTCGATCTAATGACTCAAAAGCCTCAGTCATAGCCATAGTAGTCTTTGAAGATGTTATTCATTTTGCATAAGCAAGCCTCAGGCATCTTAAATAAAGTGTGGAAATTACCTGTGAGTTTATAGGCTAATCTGAAACTTCACTGAAAAACTTTTGCAGCTGTGCTTTTGGCAGTGTGTGGTAGGGCTGAACGATTTTAGGAAAAGATCTAATTGCGATTTTTCCGATATTGTGATTTTGATTTGATTCATCTCCCGGGGTCTTCGGCTGCTCTTATCGTACGGAGTTACACTGGCAAAACATCCTGTAATTGTAGTCTGTTTGCTACAGTTGGCCTGATTATCATTGTCACTGGACCTTTTACCGGAGTTTTTCATCATGCAAATTTCTGTTGTGATTTTTCAAGTGCCTGTATAAATCAGTTGGGTTTCTGCTGGATGTTGCAATTTCAGCATGAAAGGCTTTGCACAGTACCTGTTTCTGGTGAATGTCTGCAGCCTCAAACCCGAATAATTCCCAAATGACGGTTGTGCTGTTTTTCTTGGGGATTAAATCCCTTAACTCCGCTTCTGGTCCAGCTGAAGCCATTTCTGACTAATTACAAATACGGAGCAGGTTAATACTGATTGATTGGCGTGGCCTGTCCACGAGTAGCATGTCACTTCCGATTGGCGAGCTTGGCAGGATGGTAGGGAGACGGCATGTATGTGTAAAATAGTTGGCACAACAGATCCTGGGTCAGTCAGGAGCACTGCAAAAAACGCAGCTTTGGCGATTACATAATCGCGTCGTCTGAAATCGCAAATTTCGGCCAGAAAACGATCGTTCAGCCCTAATGTATGATTTGTATTAAGGTGGATTGTCCCTTTAAGTACACACCATTTAGTGTCAAGATAGAATTGATTCATGGTCTTGTGAATAGAAGATATGATCTTTAAGGAAGACTAATGTAATCACTCTGTGTTGGCTATGAGCTTTACTCTTCACCTCAATCATAGAGATGTTAGAAGGACCACTTCTCATGTCAGCCTTTTAGAAAGAAGTGAGTGTGTGTGTGTGTGCGTGTGTGTGTGTGTGTGTGTGTTCATCTCACATACACACACACAAAGCTACTCGCAGTTAGCAGAAAGATTTACATACATTGACAGAGTAATGCGCTGGGCGGTGAGAGCTTTATAAAGAGTGAACCTGTCCCTGTGAGTGATGATAACAGGCTCATTTAATTGCCTAACCCCTACACACACACACACACACACACGCACACGCGCACACACACACACACACACACACACACACACACACACACACACACACACACACACACACACACACACACACACACACACACACACACACACACACACACACACACACACACACACACACACGCACACACAAAGATCCTCAATTCTCTGAGTAGGTGTCACATAATTTGTGTCATTCACCTTGAGGGGGTGGAGGTAAGACAGTATGATGGTGGGGTGGGAGAAATAGGAGAAATAAAATATTAAATGGAAAGAATCAGTCAGCATGAGAGGTAATGGAGCCAATACGAGGTCAGCAGTATTTGAATTAACTGTTTCTTACCTTTCACTTTTTGTGAGCAGTTTGAAATTCTCTTATACCTACTTTAAGGTTTGTCAGCTACATCTTTGCAAGACAATAACTTGACATGTAAATGCTTGTATTATACACGCCATACATTTTGTGCTATTTTTTTTTCAAATCCCTCCTCTAGAAAGTTCCATCCAGCGGGCCTCATTTTGTCCCTAAACCCCCTGCCACAGTCAGCTAGGAATTTCAGTTAAGCTAAGCTATGCTGCCAAATATAAGATAATATTGCATATTTTAAACAAAGGAAGAAGACATGGAACATCTTTATTTTTGGCATTCAGCAGATGCTTGGGAGAGGACCTGGTCATCCCACATGCTGTTGCTATGAGACTGTTTAAAACCAGCTAGAAGCCCAGTTTTTTAATTCACATATTTAACAACCAGACACTTGTTTGACACATTCAGCAGCAATATTGCTTTCCATGGAAAATACATGAGAGATAGATGTAAAGGTTGTCCTTTTTGAACTCAGGCACCAGTGATGAAAGACGTTCTGGCTTGTACTTACAGTAAACTCATGGGCCAGATATACTCCAAAACAGACATGGACAATGCATGAGGTTAATTTAATTGTATACTACATATTGTGTCAACACATACTTGTGTTTATATATGCTCTGACTGTCTGTTTTGTTTTTGTTTTTTTGTCTTTTACTCTCCTTACGGACTGATTACATGCAGGCAACCAAAGTATGCTCAAATGTAATAGGTAAATACTACTCAGGCTACAAACGGAAACCAGATCGCTTCAGCTGCCCAAATCTTGTCCCGTTACCTACACATTCTACATTTCTATGCAGGATCTGTATATAGAGATAACTCCTTTCCCATTGCCATAGTTTCCTATGGTGATGGATTATTCTCCCATAACTGCTCCCATATGATGCCATATTTGCTTTGCAATGATCCCAATCTATTTTTTCCGCCACCATTATGGCATTATACTCATGGGTTACTTTCAGTTACAGTTCCACCTTAACCACGTTCCAACCTAAAATATCTATTGTCTTTATTTTTGCCAGTGTCGCTCTACCTTCATATTATTGCAGTTTCTGTATTATTAACCCCAGAGGAACGTCAGACAATCTTCTTCCCGTTTACAGGAAGGGTGTCATGTAATATGCATTTTCAGGCATGTAAGTATAGACGGATTATTTCTAATTTGGAGCTAAAACACATTTTGAAATGCTTTTCAGAATAAAATCACAGTAGTGTGTATGTAGCCTATCAAGGGTTTTTCTTTCACTGACAATAATCAAAGATCTGTTGTTGTATTATAATATAAAATATTTGATATTTGGTTGAATGCACACAGACATAATATGAACATGTACTAGAGTCTAGTCACTAGACCAAGGACAACCCATTAGAAGCTGCTAGGATGATGGAACAAAAATTGTCGTCAACAAAAAAGTCCTTCTTTGGTAGGAATATTTAATGTTGTTGAAAGTAATTTCTTTTTCCTTTGACTGGTTTGAAGTGACATGGTGAGATTGATTGTTCTCCCTCAGCTCTAAAGCAGATAAGCTGTCTGGGGGTCAAGAGACAACCTTTTAACAATTAACCCCATAATCCCCAAAGTGGTAACAGATTATAGACATGTGAATGGCTAAAGCGACACTCCTTCGTTTTATAGAACATGACAGCGACTCTCTGCCAAACACGTTTAAAGTTTTCAAAACTTTATAGGTCCAAGTGAATTAAATACATATGATTCTATTGTTTTTACCTGGAAAAAAATGGCATTACAGAAGAATTTGAAACCATTCTTTCTGCTCATTTTATCAGTCCTTCCTGAGAAGGCTAATAATATGCATAGCCTATTTGTAGTAGGTGTGATACAATCTATTCTTCAATTCGTGTGTGTTTCTGTGTGTACGTGCATGGATGTAGTGCATTGATCCAGGTTTAGGACTGTCAGCTGACAGTTATTACTGCTTAGCGTGTTGACATGTTAAGCCTCAGATAATCAGCATCAAAACACTTTGTGTGTGTGCATGAGTGTGAAACTGTTTGCATGTTTGTGAGAGAGAACATAGTGTGTATGGTTGTGTTTGTAGCCTAATCACTCACATCTGACAGACAGCAAATCCTACTTCAAAAGCCACTCAGACATCCATTGTTATGTGGAGAGCCAATTGAATGAGATAAGATACTGGAAAGAAAGGAGAGGAGGAAGGAAAGGAAGGCTGATTAAATGAGCTATCAGGGGATGTGAGAGCTGTAGACTAAACCTTGACGTTGGTTTGAACATTGACAACTCTTAGGGCGCACTGTCCATTCGTACCCTGCCCCGTGCTTTAGCGTGATTGTCCCCCCGACCTCTTCCCCTGCGGCCCAGGCCTGCTTGTACTCACATTAGCCTACTTGAAATGATGCGAGCTGCGGCTTGAATGTGTATTGCTTATACGTCAGCACCCCTGGGAGATTTAGTTTTGTCTGACTGTTTTTGAATATTTTCATCCGACCAAATCTGCAGTAAACACTACATCCATGCATCAGACCACCGCAAACCCTTGGGCTGCATCTTTTTAAATGTCCGTTGCAGGGAACAGACACATATTAATAGACATCAAGACATGCGCATACTTGTGCCCGTACATGTGCATCTGTGCTTTACAAAAGCCCACCTCTCTCAACCGGGCCGCAGCCGGCAAGCATGCCGTGCCTGGGCGCAGTACAGTTGTACTCACACTGGTGAAATGAACAAGACTTTAGCCGTGAAGCGTGCTTGGGCGCGGTACAAATGGACAGTGTGAGTGCACCCTTAAATGCTGTACATAGCAATAACTTTAGAACATTAACATTCAAGACCTTACTGTGAATGCTTTTCTCTGTTTCGACACCTCCAAAGCAAGGAGGTCGATAAAAAAGTGCTTTTTTGAGTTTTGTTTTGGATCACCATGTAGAATGCTAATGTCCTTGATTTTTAGAATGATATATTCAACAATCCTATAGGTGTAACATTCAGGTGTCTGCCTATGACTGACAATGAAGTGTGTTCTGACCTGTCAGGGCATTTCTAATGGTTTAATACAGTTGAGAATTAGGGTTTGTGTGGGGACGTTGCTCTTGACGTGCTAAACAAAACATTAATCGTTTCATTAGTTGGTTCATCATGGAAAATTGTCAACAGCTTTGATAATTGAGTAGTCATTAAAATCATTTATCAAGGAAAATCCTTAATATTTGCTGGGTTAGTCTTCTTAAATGTGAAGATTTGCTGCATCTGTATTTATATAATTACCATCTTAATATCTTTTGGTTCTGATTTGTTTATTAGACAGAGGTCATTTCACGTCATCTTGGGCTCTTGGATGTGATGAGCAATTAAACTCTGACTTTATCAAATGTTATCTCTCTGTTTCTCAAGAGTAGTGAATAAAACATCTATGGAGCTGCTTCCTGCTTTTAGCTGACGCTGAGTGGCATTCTTTTTACTGCAAGCTCATAGGTCAATCATACAGTCAATTAGAAGACAGGAAAAAAGCACTTGTGTCCGGCATCATTTGTCTCAGTGTGTGGTTAGAGGGCCGTGGTGTCCGTCACTATTTTCTGTGAAACTAACCAATAGACACTAGGGGTGGAACGATTCAAAAAGTCCACTGTTCAGTTCAAATCAAGGTTTTAAAGTCACAGTTTTCGGTTCGGTTCAGTTGTTTTTTTCTTATATTTTCTATTGTATTTTAGATTCTAAAAATACCACGTATCAGATTTATAGCCTAATAATTAGATTTCTTTTTAAAAAAATCTGATATTCTTAAGAACATGACATGCAATCATGCAAAAACTGAAATAATGAGGCAGCTTGTTTAGGGATTACTGTAACAATCTGTGAAGTGAGATTTTGAAACAGTAGGAGAAACATTGCTGCATTTACGCGTTTATATATTTAGTTGGCAAAAAGGTAAACTATTGTTTGCCTTCTAGGTAAGAATATAAACACTTTTATATTATCAAATTTCCAAAAAAATTAGGAAAATGGGTTTTCTTTCACTAAAATATGCACAAACAGCAATCACGGAATTGACTGAATAAAGGCTACATCAGAGTTATTATATTAATTTTGAATTGAGGCCGGTTGACGAAAATGATCCAAAATGAGGGGCCGGAAAAATATGAGCATCACATTAATGGATATTGTAAAACAATGCAGTGACATAGGAGTACATACAGTATATTGTCTTTATTTTATCAGTGGAAATAGTAGTCAGTAGTAGCAGACAGTAGTTTTCACTCAATTATTGGACTAAAGTACAAGTTTGAGGTTCTTCTCCTTTACTGAGTATTTTATTTACATGCTACTTTATACTTCTGCTTCATTATAAATCAGTGGAAATATTCTACTTTTACTGCACTGCATTTATCTGATTACTTCAGTTACAAGGTACTTTACAGGCTTAAGTACATATGAAAAATTTTTAAAAGTGAACGTAACATAAATGCAGAGTAGCATGATTATTTTGAAAAATGCCTTATCAACTTCTCCTCTTTACACTCAGATATGGCTGCAGAGTAAACTCAGGCTTCACAGCGACAGAAACAAAAACTTCTCTGTCCATTCTCTGGTGAACTAACGGTTTTCTGTGTCAACCTTTCTTTTTTTCAGAGTAGAAAGAGACATTGCGGTGGTGATTAAACCACGGATATAACCAGACAGAAACAATTGAGAACAACAACAGAGTGGAGCTTAGCGAGCTGTTGCCAAGAGGATTCAGAAACCCAAGAAGAAGTGCATAGTGGGAGTGTACAGAGCGTTGTGGCAGCGTGTCTACAGGGAGCGCATGGAGCAAGTCTCCCAGCGTGCCGGTATTTGATGCGCTGAGACGGTAGCGCTGAGATGGCTAGGAGAAAGGACAGCGGTCATGAAGGCTTACGCTATGTTGCACCTCATAAACCGAACGGTAAACACGTGTACCGAACCGTGACAGGCGTACTGAACGGGACGGATTATTTTAATAAACCGTTTCATTCCTATTAGACACTCAGAAAATAACTACCACCCACCCATTACCGTCAGCACGCTAGTCTGATCCTTTTAATGCATGCAACAGATCACAACAGTGGATAACACGTGGACATACACAAGCGCCATTCTGGAACTGATTTGGCCAAGCCGCAACAAAGTTTGTTTGCCAAAATTGATTGTCCATTAGTAAAGTATTACTCTGTAATAGTTATTTAGTTTTGTATTATTTATTAGTGAGTTTCACTTAGTATCAGTCTATATTTCGTTCAATGTCTCACTAAGGGATGCATGCCCCTCTGCAGCCCTCAGAAGCATTTATCTCATTATGCCAATCCTGATTGGCTGGTGAAACGTGCACTGACAGCACCACCTCATTCAAACACCTCTTCTCACTTGGAGCATATCTCGCGTCCAGGGTTAGCTAGCTTAACTCTCCACAGACAGATCTTTTTTAGCTTCTGTCGGGGCGCTACTAGCTTTAGATATTTTCCTGCTTCGTCGGTAAAACCAGATCGAACTTGGTGCTTTCCTGCCCCTCCACGGCTTAATCAGCACTGCTCCTGTTGCCTCACCACGGCTGCGCCAAGCATTCGCCCTCTAGCTAATCTCTTATTTTTTTTCACAGTTAGCACACCAGCTAACTTCCTCGACTCCCTGCCTGCACACCAGCTTGCACGGAATGGGGGCTAAACCATCTCACACCAGGGGGCACGGAGACTCCGGAGCTAGACTCTGTCGCTGTGGGAATAAGATATCAAGCATGGATCCTTACCAGGTCTGCTCGTGCTGTCTGGGGCTGGAACACACCCGAGCGGCTATCGATGTCCCCGGCTTGTCTCAGCACTGTGTGGTGTTCCACGCGAAGAGTCCCCTCAGATGACTAGGCTGCCAGGCTAGCCTGTCTGGACATGACCCCTATCTCCCGGAGAGGATGTGGGGGTCGCTGCGGTAGCGCCACCGGAGGCTAGCGCCACCTGGGCTCAGCTGGCGCTAGCCGCGGGTCCCCCACTGGAGGAAGATGTCCTGGAATTGGACTATGGGGAAGATGAAGATGGCACCTCGGAACTCCTCATATCAGAGGATAAAGAAGAGGATGACATCTTCATTACTCCGCCCTGGGCTGCAAAGCCCACGAGCTCCGTCGCGTCTTAGGGTGGTGAGGAGAGTAGCACACCAGCTTCTCCCTCCCCCAGCTCAGACATGCTCGTGTGCAAATGCGCTGCTACCTGGGTGGGCATCCCCTGGCCTGCTGTTGTAGCTGAGACCACCACGCTACGAGGGGAAGAAATTGCCCTTGGCAAAGAGCGCCACGAAGCAACTTCTCCCCATCTTCCAAGAGCTGCTGGAAGAGGTGGTGCGCTCATGGAGAGACTGCCCCTTCAGCAGCCGGAGCCCGATTCCTGGGGGGGACAAAATTCCATTTTTTTATACACTCATTTTACATTTATCTACTATTTTATTCATATATTTCACTTATTTTGTGAACCTAAGACTTTAGTAAACTCATTTCAAGCACCAAAACAGTTGTTCCACATCAGTAAAGGTATGTTTTCATAAGAGTTATAAAGATTTTGAAAAAGCAGAATTCAATTTTCAGCATTTGGGCCAAATAATCTTTTTACACATTGGTCTAGGACACATTTGGGCCTCACTAAACATAAAGCTGAGTTTGTTCTGAACATTTCCATAAAAAAACACTTGGGTATTATGTAATATATACCCAGTTATATATGCAAGTACCCTTAAAAGGGGAATTTACAAAAGTATGCAAAATCGAGAAAATAGCCTTAGACCTCAGAGGGTTAAACCTTCCTTTAGGTCTGATCAATTATTTAAGGTTATGGATGGAAACGTTTTGAACCAGGACATACAGTATTTGGAAGTAGCTTGTGAAAAATATGGTGTATTAGGATTCAGCTGTTATTTCAAAAGTTAAAATATTCAATCAACATGCCCGTATAGTATATGTATTTGATTGGAATTGGTTTTGTCAGGTACTTGATATTAAAGGACTAAAGAGGGAAAAACTTGATTAGGACTTACAGTACCTATTATTTCCGTATTTTGTTCACACCATTGATATTGATGAGGGTAGGTAAACTATTAAAAACACCTCACATTTCTTCTGATATTTTTGCATTTTCCATTTTTTTTTAAAACCCTTCATTAGAATTTCCTTTCACTCTTTCCCCCAAATTTGTGAATAATATATCCATCTTGAAAACTCCCTTCTTCCCGGCGGGTGAAGTCTGTGCAGTCTAGCCTCCTCTGGTTTATGAGTGCTGTTATTCAGACCGCTACTGGTGGATCATTGAAAATATGGCCTGCACAGAATGTGTCCATCTGTGCCACTGTGTGTCTCCATAATGCTGTTCCATATGGCCAAGTGTGGTCTACATACAGCCTCAGGGAGGCGGTGGTAGATGGCTAACACACACACACACACACACACACACACACACACACACACACACACACACGCTCACTTGCTCACACATTCTTGCATTTGAGCATTCTTCCTCATGCACAAGCGTAAATACATAATGTAATATGTATGAACAGGCACACACATAAACACGCAAATGCATGCAAGAAGTTTGAATGATATTTTGGCTGTGTGACAGACACAGAAGTTCTGCCTGTATGAAGTTCATAAAGTCACTGAGCAGTTGTATTGCTGGTGCTGTTGGAGGATGCTCTACTATACTGTTGAAATAGTTTATGCTTTCTTTAAGTCTCAATAATATGTCTATACAATGTATTTCGGTATATATTTTATCCTGCTGACTGTGAACAGTCTGTACAGTATGTCTGTAACCTCTCTCTAACTCTCGTTCTCTGTTTTAATGTCTGTGTTTCTCATTCTTCACAGTATTTCTGTCCCCCATTCCTCTTTTTCTTCATGTCTTTCTTGTCTGGATTTGTCATGCTCTACTGAGAGTTAAGGTGACTGGAGATCAATAGAGGGTCAGCACACACACAGACACAGACCTACACAAACACTTGAAACTGCTGAGCAGCGGAATTTCATTCATCCATGTTCTCCATACGGAGACATCACCATCCTGACTATAGATTACCATGGCGATGAATCGATTGCAGCAGAGAGGTCACAGTCAGAGAGAGAGGTGTGTGTGTGTGTGTGTGTGTGTGTGTGTGTGTGTGTGTGTGTGTGTGTGTGTGTGTGTGTGTGTGTGTGTGTGTGTGTGTGTGTGTGTGTGTGTGTGTGTGTGTGTGTGTGTGTGTGTGTGTGTGTGTGTGTGTGTGTGTGTGTGTGTGTGTGTGTGTGTGTGTGTGTGTGTGTGTGTGTGTGTGTGTGAGAGACTATTTTAGTCCTTGTCCCTTGGTGCATATGATTTTACAGTGTATCTCTGTGTGTAAAGTGGGTTTTTCTATCTGTACACATATCTATTGTTGTTGATGTTTGCCTCTTTAGTGATTACAAGAGAAGAAAACAAGAAAGAAGGGAAAACCAGAAGGAATAAAATAGCTAGATTAAGAGTCGAGACTGAGAGAGTGAGCGCGGGTGTATCAGATTCATGTTTTAATCGATAAGCTCTTTGTTGCTTTGTGGGTGTATCCAATAGAGCAAAGTGCTGGAACATGATGATTTACATCAGCTGATTTGTAAAGAACCACTACAACTCAGAAGGGAGAGAGGGACAGCTGGAGAGGCAAGCTGTGGAAGAGGTTACAGGAGGAAAAGCAAAAGGGAAACAAGGGGAGAGCAGGAGCAGGGGAGAAAGAGAAGCAGAAAGGAGGCAGGGTAAATGAGAGGAAGCAAAAATATGAAGAGATGAGGCAACCGGGAAAGAGGAGGGAAGAGAAGGCAGGGAAAAAGAGAGGAAGCAAAAGAGAGGAGGCAAAGTGAAGCCAGAGGGGAAAACAGTGCTAAGCAGGAATATCTGCTGAATATGAAAGACGAAAAGGCCAACTTTTACATAGCCTAGCATAGAAGAGCTGACCTGCCTCAGGGTTCATTCAAATTCTCTTTGTGATCTGCACAATTATATATTTTATGGGCATCACGCAAAAAGTGCGATGCTTTCTAAAAAGGACTCTCCATGCTAGCTTTACAGAGGGCCTGTATGACGACCTCAGTGACTCTATCTTGCCAGATTAGCAACCCTGCACATCTTTTATGAGTGCTCCACTAGGAGCATCAAAATTATGTCATGAGACATAAAAATGCCTTTTTTAAACTCTACATTACATCATCCGGGCAATGAAAGGAGGATGGAAGTAGCACCATAACTGACAAAATCACAATCTAATTTTCAAAGGATGGCGTTTAAGACCCATTGCTTTTCCTTACAGCTTGTCTTCTTTTTAGCTGAGAGACACAGACAGGTATACAGACAGATAATAACAAAGCAATTTCAGCACTTTGTCTTCCACTTCCCTTGCTTCTCACAGGCAGAAAACAGTTATTTTATTTGGATAGGAAACACATAAATGACACAGTAACAAAGGACCAGGGGTGTGGGGTGGGGGTTGGGGTGGCCCACTGGCTTCAAGATGCATTTCAAATGCAACGTCTATTGTGTAGAGCTAGGTGGTGCTGTCAGTCTATCGTGTGTGTGTGTGTGTGTGTGTGTGTGTGTGTGTGTGTGTGTGTGTGTGTGTGTGTGTGTGTGTGTGTGTGTGTGTGTGTGTGTGTGTGTGTGTGTGTGTGTGTGTGTGTGTGTGTGTGTGTGTGTGTGTGTGTGTGTGTGTGTGTGTGTGTGCGTGCGTGCGTGCGTGCGTGCGTGCGTGCGTGCGTGCGTGCGTGCGTGCGTGCGTGCGTGCGTGCGTGCGTGCGTGCGTGCGTGCGTGCGTGCGTGCGTGCGTGCGTGCGTGCGTGCGTGCGTGCGTGCGTGCGTGCGTGCGTGCGTGCGTGCGTGCGTGCGTGTCACTGGGTGATCAAATTTCCTTCTCTAATGAATAGATGCATCAGTGTAAGAGCTTTGTGATTTTGAACCTAGATGACACATTTATATCTTGAATTTATTGTTGTATTCAGATTTTTGTTATTGATAACATTCCTTTTTAATGAGCATTTTTGAGCAATACAAAGCACTGTTGGCGGTAAAGTAGCCGATTTGCAGGGATATTTTAGTACAAGTATCACACCCAAAAATATCCAAGCCAGTTTTAACCAATAAAAGCCAATACAATAATATGTGTAAGACAGCATGTCACAGACCTGCACAAACACACATGTTCCTTTTAATGGACAGATGCAGCCACCTGCACTCCTTCAGTTTGATGTAAAGGCTATGGTGATGGAGTGGTCATTGCTAAAGATATTGCTGACTGCATAAAATGCCAAAGCGCACGCACAGGCATACGCACACACACTCACACACACCTTTGAACATTATAGATTTTTTCATGGTAAGTGGTCATGAGTGGAAATCAAAGCTCAGTGTTGTACAGATAGCTTAAGCATATTTAAAGAAAGATTGTTTTGTGTGTGTCTGTGTATGTGAGGGATAGAGTCTGTGTGTGTTTGTGCATGTGGCTGATTGTAGCATTTTATTGATCCACTCCAGACTAATCAATCAGGGCCTAATCGACCCGATTATAAAGGGTATGATGCAAAAAAAATGTGTGTGTATGCGAGCACTGATGCCATGTTATGCACTTAGGCTAAATCCTGTACTGCTATTAATCTACCTATTTCAATTTAATTTGCTCTTTTAATTTTAATAAAAGGAAAGGAACCAACTCTGCACTTCTCCATCCTTCTCTCTCTCTCTCTCTCTCTCTCTCTCTCTCTCTCTCTTTCTCTCGCCTGCTTCCACTCCCTCTCTCTCTCTCTTGCCTGCTCCCACTCCCTCCCTCTCTCTCTCTCCTTTTCTCACACTGAAATATCACTGTGTATTGGTGCATGAGCAAAGACATTACCTGAGTTATCTAAACTTCAAAAGTAACAACACATACTAGTCTGTCTGTCGTCTTTTGAAGCCTCTACACACACTTGATTCATGCACCCACACAGGTGTCTTCACTTATGTTGTCTTAATAGACGTGTTCTCGAGACTCTGTAGACATACAGTACAGTACAGTCTCTTAATCTCCCTTGCGCTCCAGTTTTCAGCACCTCCTAGGGTGGAACAGATCAGACCATTACTGTTTACTTGTTTCTTTAGCAAAATGTTTCACCTTTATCATTCATATTGATTCATGTAGTTTAAAAACCTCAAGTCCCAACATATGTAGCACTACCTAACCTGACGTGAGTATGTCATATATGCTTTAATGAATGGAAAGGCAGTTCAGCACTTATTTATCATGCTCCACATGTGTGTGTGCGTGCGTGTGTGCGTGCGTGCATGTTCATCAGAAGAAAGCCACCTGCCGTGAGGGACGCGCTGCAATGACATAGAGACAAGCTAGGGCATGCTTCGAGCTTATGGTGTGAACGTTACCAAAGCAGAATTGGAGCAGGAAATTTAGGCAATGAATTTTAAAACAATTCCTCTCTATGCTCCATCCAAACTCCTCATGATCGCGCATCCTGTTCACTTGCTCACTGCTCAGCTCATATTCTCTGGTTGTCAGAGTTCAGAAAGCCAAGTGCGAACCCATGCCCCACTATGTGTGACTTGGAATTTTATATAGTGGCTTCAGTTGTGTCATTATTCTGAAAACAACAAACAGCAGTACAAACGGATGGTGTTTACAAGGTACAGGGAAGAAGAGGGGTGTGACAAACACTAGGGTTCTCATTTCTTGCCATACTTGTCGTTTATTTATTTATACACAAGCGGTTATTGTTTGTTTGTTTGTTGGAATTGTTGGTTTTGTTGAGCGTATTAATTTTTTTTTTATAAATAAATAAATTAATAAATAAATACATTAAAAAAATGTAAAAAAAATAAAAAAAATAAAATAAAAGAAACAGGATAAACAGGAAGTAAGAAAACCTGTAGTATAGATACTAAGTGGAGAAGGGGTAGGAATGAATAAGCTTATGCTTCTTCCTGCTCCTTTTCAAACATACAAAGTGTTTTTAATGACTCGTGTTTCAAGTGTAATTTTTTTTTTTTCATATGTTTGAAATAAAGCATTCATTCATTCATTCATTCATTCATTCAAAACCTCAGGAGTCAATGTCATCTTATTAAAACAATGTTATTGATGATGGCCTTTAACAAGCTTCTGGTGAGGGTCCTAAGGATGACTGGTTGAGACATTGAGACTTTCACAAATTCACCAATTGTGACACATCGGTGTATTGGTGGAAGTGTTTGATTTTGGCTTGCTGGGTCAGGCCTTTGATTGATCCAAGCTCTCAGGTCAGGTAGTCCAACACATAAAACACTCACTGAATTACCTCCCACTAGCCTCCACTTGTCCTAGGTAACCTATGTGAACCTTGTATTGACCACACAGTAACGAGAAATAAAGGGAGTGGAGAACTTAAGTGTTTTATCCCTGGGTTTCTATGTGTGTTTTTAATGAAAACTGAATAGTTGACAACCAGGTCATGGATATTTCTGTAATTTGATTAAAACAAAAGTTCCAAATGTGAATAGTTCGGTCCTGAATTGGACTCTGTGGTCTCAGTGATAGTGTGTTTTCACGCAATTATTTTAACATCATTAAATCACATGTAAAATAATATAGTATAATCCTCAGTAAAGTGCAATTGGAGAGATTTTGTGAGTATGGACATCTTAACAAGCTCTGATAACCCCATCTATTATATTAAAGAGTCCTTGAAGTCCCACTCCAGGCATGTGTTAAAGTACATAAAAACTACTCTGCTATGATTAGTATTGTCACAATACCAAAATTATGCCTTTGGTACGATACCTGCTGGAAATATCTCGATACTGAAACGGTACCACGGCGGAAAACTCAAACATCATCAAAAGTAATGGAATAAAATATAAAGTATAAATATATCTGTTTATTTTTATTACTTTAAAATAAATATATATTTTGTAAAAGCTGCTGAGCTTTATAGTTACTTAACATGTTAGAAAGTACAACATAAATGATCCAGACCTGGTGGAGGTCTGTGCTCTTATCAGAACATTTTCTACTAATATTAATTATAATATATGGCATATTATGAATTATTGACAAAAATGTACATGCCCATTTACATGATCATTTATGAGTGGTGTTCACCAGCGCATGTTATGGTAAAGTTAATTTCACCATTGTGAACTGTTTGCACACGGAGATGAGTCTTAGCTTCACCACTCACTGCTTCTCTCAACTCTGATGGTGAAAAAAGTTCATTGTCACAGAATAAACACACGTTTGTTTAACATGGATTAAGAAAAACATCAGAGATGGAGCTGGAGCAGGATCTTTACTGTCTTCCCCCTGAGAAATGTTGCATCTTGCCTTGTCCAGCCCAGCGACTGGTTTATGGATTAGGAAAGTACAAACTAAAGCTTGCCTGGAATACGTTTGAATTTCAAATTACAAAGTGCAATTTATGCACCGACATCTCCTCCTTCAGGAGAGGAATGTGAAAACATATAGTGTCACTCTATTGACAAACTTTGCTCAGATACAAGTCAGACATTTTAGAAGACAGAAACAGGGTAAAAACACTTTTTTGAGTGAACCTGACATCTGACCCCCCTTAGAGTAGGAGAGAGGATTTCTTTTTTTACTTGAAAAATATCCCCAACAAACCATATTTGTTTCAGTCAGTCACTTCTTCCCAAACCTAAATGAAGACAAAATGAAGCCTTATTCCTTGCTCAGATACATTTTTGAGTGCAAGTAATCAAACTCACAGATAGTGGTATTTCTACATGAGGCTGCCAGCAACACTATCAAAATAAAATGGATGTTTTGAAAGAATGCTGGAACAGAAAAACAAAAAAATCTGAAGTTGCGAGCATCTTTGTCTTTGAGTCGGTCAAGGTTGTTGACAGGCAAGCCGATGTGAAGGTTAGATGTTACATATAATAACATGACAGGCATGTACACCGGTATCTGTGCTCACTGCTAAATGTGACGGATAACGAAAGAAACAAGGGCTGTGGTGTAAGAGGAAAAGAGGTGGAGTTGGCAGCGACTAACTTTTCATTTTGCTGAAAATGGACACATCATTGCATTCACACTTGATGCGAGAACACTGACAATCCTTTGCTTTTTGCTCTTATTCCTTACATCCTAAAGGTCTTCACAGTACAGCGCATCTGTCAGTTTCCCTCGTTATTGTCATAATAACTCTTTCTCAGTCTTGCACATTCTCAATGGCTTTTTCTTCCTTTTTTCTTTCTATGCTTTATACTTAGAGTATGCAGTCTCACCGTTCTGTCTCTCCCATCCCTCTCTCCCTCTCATGCTCGGGATGCGTTGTCATTTTGTTTGGCAGGTCTTTGAGTCCCCTGTTTAAGAGACAGAGAAAGCATCCTAATCTCTCATCGTCTGGCTGTCGTTCCCTCTGAGACTCAGCAAGACTATGCTGAATTTGTCTACCCATTTTTCACATTTTCTTTTTGAAGAATCTCTGTGTGTATCTGGAAACTATTAGTCCATTTCTACTAAATATAACAGACATATTTACTGAAACCGGATAAAAATGTGAGCAATTTTTTATTTATTAGATATGTGCATTTCTTCATTATCCCATTTGGACAATACTTGTAAAAGACTTTCACCAAAGCAGCTTGACAGAAGACTGAAAAATCCTAACTAAACATCAGAAAAAATTAAAACTGCTGCTGTGACAACCATGCAAATGTTTTATACTCATGACAGAAAGGTGTACATTTAGGTGCTGAGACCGAGGAGGGATTAGGAGATGAGGAGAGAAAAGGAATAAAGCAACAAGCATGTTTGAAGGAAAAGCAAAAAGAAGACAAATGAGTGTTGTTGAAAGAGGGAAGACAGACCCAGATGATGAGAAAGATGTGTGTTAGACGGAAAAGTGAAGTGTGACAGAACATGAATGTATGAGAGACTGAGAGGCATCGGTTGTACTGAGAAGTTGGTGAGATGTATGGGGAGAGGATAAGAAAGTTGCAATATTGTATAACTTGATATTATTCTGCTCTCTTCTTAACCTTGTCTCCTACAAAATTACTTTCCCATCCAACTAAACTACATTCTCAGTTACGCTTCAAGGGAAACATTTTTCTTGCCGGATTATGGTCACTGTTTTAAACTCCTCATTATTGTCGTGAATTGCTACAAAATTACTTAGGTAGGTTTTAGGAAAAAAAACAACATGGTTTGTGTTTAAATAAGTATGTAAATTAGGGAGCTTTTATAACTACTTCTTTTTTTAAATTATATTTTGTATTTGGAATAAGTAATATCTCATGCATATGTAAATGCATATGCACTGGAAGGTATTTTAAAGCTGCAGAACTTTTGGGGCTTGATTCAGTCCTCAGGAAACCTTCAATCTTCCATCTTCACATCCATGGGTATATATATTTTAGTGCCCTTATAATGTACTTATACAGGTTTAACACATATACACATAAGCATTTATGTTCACTTCCATATCCACCTGTATACCAGCTATTTATGAATGCATTTTTATACATCATCTGTCAGCATTATTTATATTTAACTTTCTTGCACATGCCATCCCAAACTCTACTAGTAGCCTAAATATGTACATTAGAACCAAGGGAGTTCATATTGTTACTATACCCATCCAGAAGAGGAAGGATGCATGAAAAGTGACTGAGATCATACAAAGTCTGCTTGCACTGGGGTATAAATTCAATCCATTTATAATTTTGATCATATCTGGTAGAATTGGTCTTTCTAGGTCCTCGAAAAACAAGTCAACTTTTGCATTTGGAATATTTCCAAAGTTTCCTTGGCAATCTTTGTGTGTAGGTGGTAACATTTACATTTACAGTTTCATCATTTGATAGATGCTTTTGTTCAAAGTGAGACACAAATGAGGTACAATCCAAGCCACTGCAGATCAAGGAGAAGCCTTTGAGAATAAGTGCCTCAACATTCAGTTCCACCTGACACAAGTGCCACAGTGCTTGCATGTGCATGAAGTTAAAATACAAGTGCCTAGAAAATTGTTGTTTTTGTGAGCTAGAGAAGGATAGAGAGAGGAATAGCAAGGGCTTTTCTCATGCTTTTCTTGGTCCTAATTTATCAAAAACCCAATGAACAACCCAGTGAAAAACTGCTTTAATCATCAGGTTGGCCTTGAAAGAAAATATGCCATTGCTGGACTTCTCTGTATTAGCACCTATGTAAGCTTTTAGTCTAAAATGTTGGCATCAGTTTGCACTTTAGAATTACATTTTCATAATGTTGGCTTTGTTGTTTTTTTGCTTTCTTGTGCAGAAGAGCCAGCCAGCAAAACACTGTGCAGGGACTCACAGCTTTATGTGTGTGTGTGTGTGTGTGTGTGTCCACATTTACTTATGGTTTGTGCCTGTTTGTAGTATGCATGTGTACGCTCATGTCTGTTGGAGTGAGAGAGTATGTTGCACACTTGTTGGTTCCAGTGTAGCAGGAAGCCTCTGGCTTTACTGGCAAAGTCCCTTTTCTTTACTCTTGGCCTCTATAGACACGAAGCACACATACATACACATACACACATCGCAGGTCTATTCAGGTTTTACGTAGAGGCCCCTAGAACACTGTGTTGACAAGCTCTGTGCTATGTTAGGCTAAACGCAGACTCAGTGCAATGCTCAATAGACAGGGATTCCACTATATAACACAGTTAGAAGTGGCAGGGTGTCGCAAAAACACAGAGGGGAGACGCGAATGGAGTTGTTAAACAGTAGACACACACTCTGTCACAGGAATGCTGGGCTCCTTGGACATCCTCTATAGTGTCCTCATCCACAAGGTAACTCGGAAATTGTGTGCAAACAAAGCCACAGATAATTTCAAAAGTGTTCTGTCCTTTTTATTTGTTTCATTTTAAGAAATATGGCCAGTGGGGTATAGTGCTGTTTTTGTGTTGGTCTCTAAAAGCCAAACATATTTTCCTTGGAAACTGTATGTCCCAGAGTTGTCCCTTAGCACTTGTCAATGTACATGCTCTTCCTGCTATCATAAATCTGTTGATAGCAGCAAAATAAGTCTCAAGTTTTTACATCTTTAATTAGGTTAGTTGTGTATTTCTGGTTACGTGCTAAGGCTTGATCTGAATCCAGCTGCATTTGTTCGCAATTTTCCTTGACTTTGTATACATTCATGTTACATCCACATTTTGCTTTGTGTTGTACTGTATCATGCAAGTAAATTACAGCTAATGAAATTAATTAGAGTGACTTTTCTCTCATTGTGAGTGGAGAGCATTGAGTGGAATTATATCAAAGTCTTTGAACAGAATTCCTGCTGCTCTACTCTGATCAAACTGTGTACATAATGGAGGAAAAGAATAGAAGAAATTCAAATAATGACTAGCCACATTGTGTGTCTTTCTTTTTCTCTTTTTAGCTGATGGCGGTGTATGAGGAGCAGGAAGCCCAGCAGAGGGGTGTGGCTAGCACAAGGCCAGTCCCTAGCCCAGACCTATACCAATCCGAGCTCTCCGTCTTCCAGCCAATCACAGGGGGAGAGATTGAAGTCAATTCCTCAGCCCTTAAGTCCAGTGAGTAATTTTTTAATATATTTACTGTATCATTTTGGTCGTGTCCCACTCCAACCATGACATGCGTAGACAAGCCTACGGCCCTAAAATTAAATGAAAGGAAATCTCTGTTTGTTTATCTACAAGTGAGGTTTCACAATTCACAGCTTCATTTTGAGATTTGAGTGATTTACATGTTTACATTTGGTAGCTCTTCTTCATTTCTACATGCTTTGCCTGTACTTTTTAAACATAGTTAGTACTTAACATTCATTTACAGAAGATTTGTAAATACTTTAGGAAGTTATTTTCAGAGTTTTAAAACTGTTCAAGCAAGACGATATTTATTACGCTTTGTGTCGTGTGATCTAAACTACAGTTATAATGTAGCTCTTGGCTCGGTGGAGGAAGATCAAGGACCTGAACATCAGTTAGACTTTGGCATTTGGCTTTGCGTCACCAAATTTTGTTCTAATTTGACAAAGTATTATTCCTATGGAGACAAGCCAGTCCATGTTATCTCTGGAAACCACCTCTGTGTTTGAGCATGCTGGCACTCATAGACCAAATACTCCAAATGATTTCCAGTACTTCCCCATTGTTGTCCAGGCCTGGCATCTTTAATGATTAACACACCAGCAACACCTGTTGTATATAAAAAAAGTTGTTCTTAATACTCTTCTGGCTTTTTCACTACTCCATGCAACTTTGAAGTAGGATCTGAAGTAGATCTGTGCCATAAACCCAGATTCTGCTTCAGGGACTTTGGAATTCCAAGGTTTACTAACACATGGTCTGAAAGGAGTTATTTTGGGAATGATTTTACCTTTAAGGTGTAACCCATAGGTCAGTACATAAATTGCTCAATGTCACAGCTGATGGTAGACAAGAAACAGGTCCATTGGGACTGAAATTTGATGTGGAGGTTGACTGCTAGGCCAAGTCGTTGAAGGGATAGTGGTGAAGTCCCAAAAAACATATATGTTTTGTAGACAATCGAAATGATGTTTACTTTGAATTATAGTGCAGCTAAAGGTCAGGATGTGAAGGGCATGTTGTGCAGGACAGTGATGAGAACAAGATGGGGACAGCTAAAATGTTGGCAGCACTGTCTCAGAGATGCCGACTGAGATGGGGATGAAAGAGAGTCAGTTGAGGAGAAGCAGAGGAAAGAGAATACAGGAAGTTTATGTGCAATGTCAGGTGGCAGAACAAACTTTGATGTCTGTGTCTGCTCACTGTTACACGGAATAGACCTATCTAAATGCTCTTGGTCTCCCTTTCTTTACCTCCCTTTCGCCTCATCTCTCGTTGTTAGTCTGTCTCTCCCTTCCTCTATCTCTTTCTGTCTTATGTCAAGTCAAGTGCCTGTTCAGTAGAGGTAATGTAGATTTGAGTGTGAAAGGGCTTAGAGCTGCCACAGTAACTACCAATGTCATTTTGCCTAACATAACAAACCATGTGAGTGATAGATTGTGTGCACCGACAGTTCACCAAAACCTATGCAAAACTCCCAGCCGCCTCCTGCTGTCAGCTAATCACAGATTCCCCTTCCTTGAGTTATGAATTATGGACTCAATGTCTGCTTTGTTGCCTAGTCAGTACCATCCATCCATCCAGACAGACGCTTGACATTTAAACATAATCTGTCAAGGTTGTTTTCAAAATGTCATTAATATGCCAAATGAAGTGTGGCAATGCTTATCCATCCATTGTACGCTGGATTCCATTACTTTCCATCCTTGTTGTTTTTGATGATACTATTAAAATTTCTCAGTCAGTTTGAAGGTTGTCAAGTAGTTCATTGAGCTCAAGGACTCCCACACTGAATTAAAAATCATAGCACGATTTTGTACAGTAGATTATTGCTGTAATATTCCTAAGTCCCCCTTGCCTTAGATCTAATTTTAACATACCCTAACTATTACAGCAAAAAGTATGTATCTTGCATCTATACCAATAGTTTTAACATAATTGACATTTCAGCCTGTATGACCTTCCTGAGTGAAGGGGCTGTATGATCCAGACACAGTTAAGACAGGAAGTTTAGTCTGTTTCAGTACAGTCGCCTGTCAGCAGAGATTAGTAGTAATGTGTGACTGTCATGGTTTATTAGAGGTAACGGAGTTCTGGAGACTATCACTGTCAGTGTGAGAAGGTCAGACTTAGGCCTCTATCACTGTCTTTTGTTTTACCTCTGACCCAAACCACTTATTTTTCCTCTCACTCTCTCTACAAGTCTCTTTGTTTGTGTCTTTTGCCCCTAACTGTCTTTCTCTCTTTCTTTTTACTTTTATCACTGTTATGATAAAGTAAAAATCCAAGTGTTGAAGTGAGTAACTAGGATACATGATGAGGATAAGAATGGACAGGGAAGACCATTTTTTGTGGTACATTTACCATGACTGATGTAGCTGCCATATTTGTTACATGGATAGAATATTTTGTGTAATCAAAGGAATGCAGAAATGTCAAATGTCAAATACTGTACATAATACATGCAACAGACAGGCTGATGCACAATACACAGTTGAGAAGGAAGCGAGGTGGCTCACTCCTTAGCTACTTAAATCTTCAGCTCCGGAAAAAAACATTGTGTTTAATTCTTTTTGGCAGATTAACATTTTGCCAGTCTAGTAGAAAGTTATTAACCTTGGAAAGGCTACAGACATATGGACAGAGTCACATCACTGTTTGTCCCAAGATGGCCATTGTTATCTATCGTATTATCTTATCTAGATATGGACTGCCTGTACCCACAAAATGTCATGTCAACATCCTCACCACACCATTTATGGCTTTGTGTCTTTACAGGTCTGCTTCAGTCTAAAACTAGGAAGGTGAGATGTTACAGTGAGGCAAAATGTATGGAATTAATTTATTTGAAGGCTTCTTTATTTATTGTTTAGATTTTAGATTTTAGATTTTAGATTTTTTTAATTTAATTTTTGTTTTTTAATTCTAATTTATATTGCACCTAGCCATATTTGTGCATCTTCGTCTTTGTCGGAATGATTATCTTTTCCATTTCTAGTCCATTTATCTCTTTATCAATTTCCTTTATCTGTCTATCTTTTTGAATTTTCTCATCCTTTGTCCTCTATCCATTTATCCATCTGTCCTTGCCTTTCTTTAAAGAGATTAATTGATTAGGGGTTTCATGTAATCCATACCCCCTAGCCAGCCTTAAGAGCACCAAGGGTCCATTTTGTGACAATCAATGTATGGACCTACAAATATCATTTGGCCTGTGTTCTGAGTAGTCCACTCATTTAGAGGTTCCCCTCACCACCTCCTTTCTCATTTTATTCCCAGGGGAACTATAGAGGCTAACAATGTTTTTATATATGTGTGGATTGATGGGCCCTATGAGTAGGGATGGTCAATTTTAGGATTTGCAGTGCAACACACAAACCCTGATAATATCTCCAGTAATAAATGTTATTTATTTTGATAGCTTTCTGCAGTATTGACTTTTTCTTATAATTTCACTATTTCTTCATGCTCCAGCAGAAGCACAGGCAATAGTGTGGTGTGCTTCATCCTTCAGCTTCTTTTAAATGATGATTTTATGCAGTGGGCTGATGAGATGTGAAGAGGTAGACACTATCATATGTTACTTACATATGCACGGAGATCTGAAAATCAGAGACTTATTGGCAATTTGGACGCATGAACAGCAGTTTGTTCACTGAAGAGATATTAAAGGAAAGGATCATACATTAACTCCTCACACACTCAGGCATTTCATATCCTGCTCCTTACAGACATAATGAACACATGGAGCCGTGCACATGCACATCTCCAAAAACAACATTCAGGAATGAGCTTTCTGTTAACACTGCTATAGTATGTAATCAGCAGATATGCACATAAATGTCTCAGGCAGTGCCGATGAGTTTGGATGATTAAAATTAGTCATGACCCCCTTAGGTTTCATTCACAGTTTGAATATTTTAGGTTCATCAACCGTTATTTTGCTTTATTATCGTGTTTGTTTGGACAATCATTAACCAGGCCAGGTGCCTGACAACAGTAATAGTTATAACTGAGGCTGGACCAGAAGCCTGAACGCCTAAACACAGTTTAACAAGACTGATCAGTAGGGATGTAAGGATACACTGATTAACTCACAATTGAATTCGATTCACGATACCATATTTTCAACAAAAAGTAAAATCTACAAAATATATAGCCTATCCTCTTCACTTTTCTTTTTCAAATCTAAGAATGAACAGTGCACAATTAATTTTCTTTGTAAATGTCAAAGTGAACACATATTATTTTAAATAACAAAAACAATAATTGAATTAAAAACAATGAAACTAAGGCTTTGCCTGTGTTCCTACAGTAGTTAGGAATTTACATGTTTTTTAAAGAATATCAGCATATCTATATTTTCACAAGCTGAGATCTCTGCACATTCACAAAGGAGTGCGTTTACATGAACATGAATATCCAGTTTATGAGGCTTATGATCAGATTCAGGATATGGTGTTAACATGAGCACAGAGAACTCAAGTTATTCATATTCCCCGTACACATGATGAATACCATTGTGTTAGCAGAGGCACTGTTTACAGAAACAAACCAGTGTCAACAACTTAACTGCTTATTTCTTCTCCGCTCCAGCTGTCTGCTCTGAGGTCATCCGGCGTCTCTCTTCACCTGCACACACACAGACTAGCCTCTGTAGTGCAGAGGGTTCCTGAAATGAATAACATAATAACTTGCTCCGCACTGCTGCCAGCCTGTGTCACTAACAGTGTGTAGGACAGGAAAGCAGTTGATGAAGAGACACAACTTCTTTCACTTCCACAAGACAAAACTTAGTTAGAACCTCCAATAACACAGACCAGCTCATCGTGCTGCGGCTGCTCCATCTTGAGAGGCTGACGGAGAATGTCAACAAACAAAGTCAAAAGTCGATATAGACCTCTTGATTGTTTATTTTTAACTGAAACCTGGTTAAATCAGGATAACAGTGGTGCTGTTCTTATTTAATCGGCTTCTCCCAACTTCAGTTTTAAAAGTGAAGCCAGAGTTCATAAGAAAGGAAGAGTGGCCGTCGTGTTTAATGATTCTCTCCAATGCAAGCAGATATCTTATGGAAACTTTGCCACCTTTGCATATGTAGCTCTTAAGTTGAATTCTTCCTCCCAAGTTATGTTCCTAAATCTCTACAGGCCACCCATATATTGTGCAACCCTTTTTGAGGAATTTTCTGAACTGCTGTCTATGATCTGAACTGACTTTGACTGGGTAGTTATTGTTGGTTATTTTAACATTCATTTGACAAAACTTCATGACAAGGGGACTAAAGAACTTTATTGTGTCATTGATAACCTTGGGTTTATTCAGCATGTAACCAAGCCCACACATAACAAAGGTCACACTCTGGACTTAGTCATGTCCAAGGGTGTGAGCATTTCTAAGGTTGCTTTGATGGCTTTTAAGGTCTTCAATGACATCCATTTAAACAGGAACAATAGTAAAATTTCAGTCTGAGTATTACTGGATCTCAGTGCTGCATTTGACACAGTCGATCACAACATTACAGGCCGTCTGGAAAACTGGGTAGGACTTTCTGACACAGCATTAAAATGGTTTGAATCCTACTTGAAGGACGGGGACTACTTTGTGTCTATAGGTAAATACACATCTGGGCAGGCAAACATTACATGTGGAGTTCCCCAAGGGTCCATCTGGAACAAACTTCCAGAAAACTGCAGGTCTGCTGCAACTCTCAGTTCTTTTAAATCATGCACTGTAACTTCTGTAACTGTTACAATCTTTTATGTTTTAAAAGTGACCTTTTATGCGTTTTAAATCTTTTACATGTTTTAATTGGCGTTTTATATGTTTTAGATTTATGTTTTATGTGTTATTTCTCCCAATGCTTTTAATGTTTTATGTGAAGCACTTGTTGGTTGGCCTTGTTGAATTGTGCTATACAAATAAACATGCCTTGCCTTACCTAGATAGCGGCATCTGATTTATTTTTTACCTCAACCAATTTGAATCATCACACATTTTAATCGATTTTTAACCGTCTCAGATGCATCGTTACATCCCTAGCTCAGATTTCAGAACCAACCCAGACGAAAATGACAGGGAGAAAGAGTGCTATGCAGAGAAGAATAAACTATATTTCAAAATTGCGTTGAAAAAAACCCCCTGAAAAAAACCTGGAATCAATTTGTGACGCTCAGTGTTGATTCTGTGGCACAGTGCTAAACATTGCTCTAGTATGAATGGGATACACTGTGTACAATACTTTCCATGGAGAAAGTAATGTGCCTAATTGTGGCATCTGTTCAACAAAGCATATTCTTCCTTGGTATACATTTGTCCTCATTTGCATCTAGACATAACTTTTTTAAAACTCAGGAAGTCTTAGTTGTCACTATAGAAAAACATTAAAAATAATCTCAAAAATCTTCTTAATCTTCCTAAATTGGTCTTAGATTAAGTCCTAGATATTGTAGTTTAAAGTGTGTATATATAAAACCTGATACTGCCCCATTGAATACATATGCATTAATATGTGCTTACATGCACTAATACTTTCAAGCTCCATGTACTGTAGTTTCTGTGTCTTCAATTTTCTGATATGCAAAAACAACCATTAGTTTATTAGACTCAAAGTTGCAGTTTTTGTTTTTGTTTGAATGCACACTTTGACTTGGACTGATGTCACATTGCAAAGTGGAAAATTTTTTTGTCAACCTAAGAACATAAGAACATTCATTTTTCTTTCTTCCCCATCATGCTTTGACACTCTTAAAGAACTGCACACCAACTCCTCTCTGTAGTGTGATATGATTAGCTTAGGGTCTGTATCTTGTCATCTAAAAGATTATTATTAGACATGAATTTTGCTGAACTGTGACTCCATCAAAAAAAAAACTAGCAATTTTACAGCAGTCGTGTGTGTGCATGTATCAGAGAGACTAGCTGCAGATTATGAAGCAGTGCAGATGCAAACCTTTTCATTTTTCATTATTTTTTGTCTGTCTTGGTGCTGTCTTGTATTCTCTCTGTCATCTTACACCCTTGTTGTAAGTGATCATACTGTGTTATATTGGTCTGACAAAGATTCCAGATTCCTCTGGTTGGTACAAGAGCAAGCTGGGGGGGTTGAAAAATACAGTATACACTGGATATAATGTGGATTAAAACAGAAAAAAACAGAGAAAACATTTTATAATTGGGGCTCATTCATATTGTGTTAATTCTTTCATTCAAGTTCTTTTTCTGCAATTAAAACCACGGTTTAGTTGGAGTTTGGTGTGTCATTGAATTCCTCCTGGAGATACCTGCTATAGACAAATGATTTGATTGATTTTAGAGGACGTAGAACATCTGCTTTACACATTTTCAGTAGTTATTCAATGAAATGCTCATATGCAGTTGAATAGACAAGCAGTGTGGTTTCTAATCTCAATTTTGCATCATGTGAGGTGATGGGACAACATTTGAAGAGTACATGCTATCACCTCATCATTGAATTGACCGAAATATTTAAGAAAAACACTCAGAGCTACCTGCATATATGAGATATGTTTGTGCCCTTGTGTTTTCTACAGACACCCCCCTGTTGGTGAGAAGCAGCAGTGATTCAGCCCTCAGTCCCCAGCCGACAGAGACTGAACCCTCCCTCAATGAGGACACCCCCTGGATGGTAAGACCCTAAGACACTTAGACAGACAGTTCGTAAGACGCCATATTCACTTTGTACAAACTTCACCTACACAGACTACATGCGGCATATAGACAATTTCTCTTAATATGAGGACACAAATGGTAAGAGTCTAGTGGATACATGCAAACACACATAACCAAGTGATGATGTATGTCATATCTTACATACAAGCTGCAGTTTTTGTCTTAAGAATAAGCAAATGCTTGATGGAATGAACAACAAACTAAAGATCAACATACAGTATTATAAAGGTCAAAGGGTCCAATAAATTTTAAAGGTCCTGTATGTAACGTTTTACATGTCTGAAACGTTTTTTTTTTTTTTATTATCGATGGGTGAAGGGGTTCATACACAACTTAAAAATTGAGACCTTCATTGACTTTCTCTGTTGCCTTTAACAGTCCGTTTACTGACTTCTTTGTCAAGGTTTTGGGATGGATTTTAAAAGAAACTCCAAAGGATTTGACGTTATGCACGCTCCTGACTCCCTCACCTGCAGCCAACATGATTGCTGAATGGATTGAGATTAGAATCCCTTCATTTGTCATTTTTATGCTCCACATAAAAACTATATTGTGTCTACACATCCACCAATAAGTTATTCAGGGCAAGACAGAAAACATATTTATTAAATTATAAGCTAATGAATAAAATAATTAATTAATAAACTAAGATTACGCTTGAATAGAATAAGGCCGCTAACGACTGAATAAACCGGCGGAGCCCACACATGCTGTTCTTGCGTTATGCATTCTGCAGCAGTGGCCCGGTGATAGATAGGTTGGCAGCTGTCCTGTGTAATGGCAGCAACTAGTTTGCTGCTCCAGCAGTCTGGGATCAGAATCCTGGTTGAGGGTATGTAGGCTCCAGCCGCTGCAGAGTGTGTATACCGTAGCAGAGGAACAGCCTTTTCAAGCTGTGGTGAAATGCTTTTCCCCGGTGCTAACGTTAACTTGCTTGCTAATTTTAACTTACCGAAACCTACCAGCGAACCACCTGCCATTTGTAAAGCTTGTAATATGTGTAGATGGCATTGCTTAACACTTGTCAATATGTCATTAATTAATCTTTCATGTTAAATCCTCTTTCCTACAACACAATGGCCTCAAATTCTAATTGCAATTTTCTCAGAGGAGGATTCTTCATGATTGTTGTGACCTACTCAGGTTTTTCCACTGGGGCAGAATGAATAGAAGCAATGAAATTTACTGAGCACATTCATTCTCCCCAGACAGTAAATGCTTATATTGGACATCCCATCAACTTTCTTCAAGTGTCAATAAGAGAGACTAAATGTGAAAAACATGTCTCAATAATTGCAAGCAAAGACAATACTATCTACTGGTTTCAGATGCTGAGCGGCACAAAAGGATCATCATGCATTTGTCAGACATGTATTGATTTACTTTAACAAAAAACAGTGTGTCTTGCCTTTTAATCAGATAATACTTTTGAAGAAGTGTAAAACAAACTGATTTGTGTGAAATTTCTTTCATCAGATCTTTGCAATTTTTCAGTTGCGTTCTAATGGGCTTTTGTAAGATATTGATTCAGAATGATGAATCCTCATGGACACTATGATCTTTTCACTGTGTTATCGTAATCTAATAGGCAGATCATCATGAAAATGGCTAAGCACATTAATACTCCCAAGTGGATAAACACTTTGATTTTCATGACCTTGTGGCCTTATCTTTTAGTACGTTTCCCAGAACGTCAGTGCTGGTAATGCTCAGAGCATAGCAAATAATTGATAGTCCTTTATACTTAATGTTTTAATACATATAAATGTATTTACTACTGCTGTTGTTGGTGTTACCAGTTTTACATGATGTTTGGGCATACACCATCACTACTTACCCACTGCCTCATCTTCATTTTGCTTTTTCTTTTAATAGAAATAAAACCCTTTAAGTTCCTTTTTGCATATCAGTGCCACCGTGAAATTGTCTGTTTCACGCCCTACAGCCGCAGCAGCAAACTCGCAGCACAGAGTAGCAGGAGCCATATTGTACGTATTAAGTGATGAGACTGACAAGACGATGGTGGAGGATTTGGTGTCAAATTGAAAAGCAAAAGTTTATAATCAGATCATTTAAATAATATATATAATATTTATATAAGTGAGTTTTTGAGATTCACAACCAGCACAAAGATATCATAAAGCAGAGCTCCGTGGTTTGAATAGCCCAATTGGTTTACATCGCATTTATATACAGTCTGGTTAATATGGGCGGTGAAGGGAAGTGGGCAGGGCTGCTGCAGTGGTTTGAGGCACTTTGCCTCCTGTCTCAACCCGCCGGCTGGCAAAATTGGCAGTGCTGCCCACACAATAACAGCTTGTCCTCATAGCCCAAGAGGCCAGACACAGCCGTCGTGTGTTTACGGTATGCTCAGTAACACTGCTGTTTTCACAATTTTATTAACCGGTGGGAAAACGTCCTCACCGTGGCATCACTTAAAGGTCATTAAGACATAAATGTATGAATGTTTGTAAATAAATTAGTATATTTTTGACCAATATTACAATTGCAATAGGATTCAGAAGGAAAAGTCATTTTTGCATTAAAAATTTCATTAAAAAATGTATTAAAATGCGATTATTATTATTACTTTTTTTAAAACAAATTTTTTGGGAAGTTTTTAAAGCTATATTATACAGGACAGACAGGAAATGGGGTGAGAGAGAGAAAGAGAGAGAGAGCGGGAAACTTGCAGCTGTGTGAATTGAGATTTGCCAAGTGATAATGCAGTTGGTTATGCAGGGTTTGGAAAGATAGGCTTTAGTAATTGGTATTGAATTAATTAACGTGATTGTTTTAACTACAGGATCACGGATATACATTTATTTGTTTGATTTATTTGAATGTGAAATATATAATATACTGTATATTCGAAATATAACTTATTTCATCTGTTTTTAAACAGATAAAATATATTATTATATTAATTGTTAGTTCTGTGTAGTTGTTAACCGTTGGGAGGCCATATAGCCATGCATAGAGAAAGAAATCTCTCCATCCATGTATTTATTTGTCTTCCTATTCCTTCTTCAGCCCTTTTTCTGAGTTCCTGATAGAATGTAGTCTATTACATAATTTATCATCCCCAAATGTTTTTCTGTCTACTCTGTTAAAGGAAAACACTAAATGCTCTGTTCTCCCTTTCCATTCACATACCCTACCTTTCCCACCAGACACACATTGACGAACATGATTATGCTACTGGATATTATCATAATAGAGTGTGCCAGTTGCATAGAGATGTAGTTTTGATAACTTGTTATGATAGTGTTACAGTTTCATATTCCCTGTAGATGATTGGACACAGCAAATCCCTCAAGTGCACTGGTTCAAGGAACTCCATGCCTGATTGGACTCTTGAGTGGTGAGCCCTCTTCTCTTGAGATTCCTTACTGGACAAACATCCGGTTTTACCCATGTTGTATTCCCAGGAGCAAACATGTTTGCAAGTTTCAGTTCTTTTGGGACTGTGTCCTCAGAGGTGGCCAGTCTTGCTATGGCTGAAGAAGTAATGGGGGTAGTAGACAATAGGAACAGAGAGAAATGTCCACTGTGTACTAATTACTCTTAACAACATGTTTGTGATTTATGATAAAGCCGCAGAAAAAGACCAAAATCTGCTCTGATTTGCAACCTACAGTGACATGAAAGAGTTTACAAGAAATGAAACCTGGACACACTTGTCCCTAATAAATATAAACTGCTAACACTAAACTATTTACTTTTATTTCCTCAGAAATCTTAACAATGTCGATCATGGTGTTCTGAGCCCACCTTCCACTCCTTCCATCTTAGGCTATCAATCCTGTGGCTATCAATATGAAATATAACTGGCTGTCATTTTCACAGTAGGTCAGTCCAGACTATGTGCCTCTGTGTGTGTTTTATATGTTGGATTGCCTCCATGATAACATGCATGTGATCTCAACCACACCATCTGGGGACTCATGCATGCACTTCATGCAAGCTCCTTGGGTTTTGTGCAAGCTCCTTGGGTTTCTCTACCATCTCATTTTAGACTTAACGTTATAGCTGTGCTGACTCACAATCAGCTTTTTTATTGGTAAGTTTTAGCAAGATGTTATTCCAATCTCCCACTTCGTGTTAGAGATTTTGATAGTGGAGTCAAAACCATTAATTACAAAAATGTAACATCAGTCCCTACATCTTCAGAAAATCCCTATGGACTTGTTTGCTGTTTTTGCAGTTATCAGCAAACATGTCACGCTGTTGTAAATCCAAATTAGTTCATGTAGGGTTTTTGAAATTAAGGCGTGGGGTGGGTCTGCAGTGACGGAGTCAGTTTTTTTCAGAGTTAGCACAAAGAGGCAAAAAAGAAAAAAAGCTTCTGTCCACCGCACCTGAGAAGAGTGAAGATGGAAGTAGATGGTTTGCGGTAAAATGACTTCTCTGCTTCACTGTGTTTGGGGGGTTAACGGTGCGTAAGGAAAGGCATCTCTGGGAGGCTCGTTGTTGAAGATGCTATTCAGACCACACCACAGTCACGTCCATGTCCAGCCCATGGACACCTGCATGATTGCTTTTGAAACAACCTAACTGAACTGAAATAACAAGCCGCGGTTCACTGCCACATGAGCCGCAGCTGTTGCTATCAGAGCCTTCCTAAACCTACCTCAGCCTTCTCTCTGAAAGCAGCGCTTACAGTATGTGTGCTTTTCTTGTTTTCAACCTCTTCAGCTCACTCCAGGCTAGGACAAGTGATAAGACCCCTTAAAACCCCTAGACCACACTAGTTACTAACACTCTTACACAGAGACACGGTTCTGACTTCTGTGTTTCTGGTGTGCTGCACGTGGTTGTGAACAGCAGGTATCCCACAATTAGCTGCCACAGCTGTGGTGAGTGACGTAGCGAGTGACGCTCCAACAACATCCCAGTGCTTTTAAGTGAAAATTCCCACTGGGATAAATAGAGTGTCTATTTGTCTGTCTATCTAATTGTCAGCAATGAGCAGACTGGTCCTCCTTACTTAGTTGATTTATATCAAGTTCATTTATAGTCAGTGTACTCTAGTATCCTTGAAATCTTCTCGTAGCTGATTTAAAGATGCACTCTGTAACATTTTCATCAATTTAATGGTCTTTTATGTTACTATCTATTAAAGAGTGAGTTCAAACAATGGTGATTGATCATAGGACCCACTAATGAAAGCACTTCTACTTACGTTTTTGCTGAGTTTCACAATATCAGTGTTTGTGGCAACATAGATGTAAATAGACCACCATGTTAGTGACGCTGCTGATAGAGGTTGGTCTGCCTAACTGTCCGTTATGCTGCATTCACTTGTAACCGGAAATTGGGAACTTTCAACTTCTGAGTCAGGCTTATATTAAGGGCAAAAGTGTAATAGGAAAGTGTGTGTGTGTGTGTGTGTGTGTGTGTGTGTGTGTGTGTGTGTGTGTGTGTGTGTGTGTGTGTGTGTGTGTGTGTGTGTGTGTGTGTGTGTGTGTGTGTGTGTGTGTGTGTGTGTGTGTGTGTGTGTGTGTGTGTGTGTGTGTGTGTGTGTGTGTGTGTGTGTGTGTGTGTGTGTGTGTGTGTGTGTGTGTGTGTGTGAAAGATCAAAGCGTGCAGTAAACCTATTGTAGTTGACCCGAAAAATACAAATATGATCCTGAAAACTTGCATAATAGGGCCACACTAATAAATAAATCAATCTCGATTTGATCCCCATCTTTTTTCTTGATCACAAGCCTGAAACGGAATTGAAAGTTATGTAAATATATTTATGGTAATATGTATATAATATTTTATTTGTGAGAGAAAAGGAGTATAAACAATGGAAGTCATCACAATGAAAGTATTAACAGTCTCTAATGTTTTCCCCTCATCTTTCTGTCCGTTTGATACTCCTCAGTGCCTCACATTTTTCCTACAGGAAATAAAGGGAATTCTCTCACTGTTTTTCGCTCTCCTCTTTCTCATACATAATTTTCTCAGTCACTGTCAGTCTTTTTTTGGTCTCTCTGTCCCTCACTCTTTCTCACACACACGCACACACACTCACACACACACACACACACACACACACACACATGCACACGCACACGCACACACACTCGCTCAAAGGTCTGTCTCTTCTCAACCAGCCAGGTTCAGATGGAGGTAATGGCTCTGGGTAATTGTTAAAATTGTCACTTGGCCTTTTGGAGAGAGCGATGAGGGGAAGAAAGTACTCTTCTTGCAGTAATTCTCCATCTTTTTTTTTCTCTCTGTCTCTTCTCCTACTCTGTGTCCCTTCTCTTTATTTAATTTCAATCCAGAAAGATTTACTGGTGCAGCTCTTTCATTCTAAATGCCATGCGCAAATGAGTACAGTAAGCCACAAAATCACTCTTTCTTTCCCTCTCAAGCTTTGTCTCAAACTTACAACACACACACACACACACACACACGCACACAGACACACCCGCGCACACAAACTAACATACACAAGGTTGCAGGTTAATTACATCGTGTTAATCAGGCTAGGAGTATTTGTTTTAACCTAGAGTACCACTGGGGCTAAAAAGCAGTGCAGCACTTATTTATCATGTTCTGTGTGTGTGTGTGTGTGTGTGTGTGTGTGTGTGTGTGTGTGTGTGTGTGTGTGTGTGTGTGTGTGTGTGTGTGTGTGTGTGTGTGTGTGTGTGTGTGTGTGTGTGTGTGTGTGTGTGTGTGTGTGTGTGTGTGTGTGTGTGTGTGTGTGTGTGTGTGTGTGTGTGTGTGTGTGTGTGTACACGCTGGACGTAAGTCTGTGTGTGTTTGTTGTCTGTGAAGCAGTTTTGTATGCATATGCGTATATGCAGGTATTTTATGTGAATGTGTCTTCTCTTCAGTGTTCGCACCTTTCCTGCTCCTCTTTGTGCTCTCCTCAATGCCTCTGTGTACAATTAGAGAATTTAAGTCATATTCATAAATCTCACCTGTACTAAACAAAGCAGTAACATAACAGGAATTGCTGTTTTTTGTAATCCCAATAATGACGCTTGAAGGGAGTAAATGTGCTTATGATATGGTAATGGTTTGAACTCAAAGCATGCCACATTGTCGGTATGAATAAGGGAAAAATCTTTGTATTGCGATTCACTTGAGAGATTAGGTTTCCATACAGAAAAGTCAATATTCGGATATGTTGACAAACCTACCTGTAGCTATTTCTTACCCATTTTGTCAGTGGACACTAGATAATATACAGTACATGAGTTTATATTGGGAAATGCAACTGGGCAATTCAGACTGGATCCCTTTTTAGGTCAATTTTAAATTGCAAATAACTGAGTAAACGCAGTCTATCCCCGTTTGGGGACAAATGTATACACAATTAAAGTATATGGTGAAAATTAACTTTATAATATATAATAGTATTCAATACAAAAAATAGTGTTACGTTATAATTTGAATATTCATTTTTGCTAATTCTCTTTCCTCACTTCTGGCCCACTGGCATGGTATATATTAAAACAAATTCACTTCAATTCATCAGCCACTTCCCCAAAGAGATATTTCAAGATAGATAAACCTAGGGTTATAATTTTCTCTCTCTCTCTCACACACACACACACACACACACACACACACGAACACGCACAAACTTTCCAGCATGCATTACTATTACTTAATCATACTCACTCTGGGAGCCTTTTCAGGGAACACTTAGCTTGATTGGTTATTCAGTAATTAGTAATATCATTAATAGTTCACTCTTTTTTATCCACTTTTAGCAATTATTAGATTGGACCGAGAAGACTAAATGCTTGCTGCCCATTTATTATAAGCATAGTTATTCAAGGTAGGATTATCTGTCATTGAGTTAAAATGGAAATGCTGCTTCTCCATTCCATCCACACGTTTTTGGGGGACCACTAATGCTCACAAGAATCGATTAGCTGTCCAAGGGTAGGAGACTAATGTACGTGTTTTTTCCCCCTCTGAAGTTGTCCTAGATATATTTCGAATAAATCTTTGTTGTTAAATAAGAATAATTTTTGATTTCTTTTCAATTATTTTTGCTACGGAACTTCTCTTGTATGATAATAGTCTTTATTTATGTGGCTGTTTCTGGTACATATATATACACACACACACACACACACGCACACACACACACACACACACACACACACACACACACACACACACACACACACACACACACACACGTGTGTGTGTACTTGCTTAATTTTTAATTACTGAAAGCCATGGCTGGCTGACAATGCTGATCATGCTTTTCATTGGATTTTGCAGCTTTAATAATGGTTTATGAATGTGCAACTTTAAACAACAAAATAATGGCCATTGGTAATGTTGGAAAAAACTGATATTGATAGTCTAACATAATATTCTTAGTTAATATTATGTAATTCAGCTTATCCATTAAATTGCCATAATTGTGCCATTTTCGTTTGGTTTGGTCTGGTAACAGCTGGAAGCGGTCAGATGACTAGGTAGATATAATAAAACAATATCATTAATTAAATTAGTAACTTTGAGAAAGTTTATGTCTTAAAGTCTTAAGCTTTTTCAATCAAAAACCATAAAAACAAGTCACTTTACCATTCAACACTTTTATATTTTGCTATATTATCCATAGTATTGTAAGGTTAACATGAGTAATGAGACACATTTATTCGTGCAGATTCATTTACTTGTTCTAAATTACCCTTTGATAAGTAACCTGTGTTTCTGGCCTTTTTAATTAATATGTCATTTTTCCAAAGACAGAGATCGAGACTGTTTTTATGCACAGTTATTAAATGAGACATAAAATGAAGCACCAAAGACTTTCCAATTAATGTATGAGTGGCTGTTGTTATGACAAAGAGGTTAGGATAATTAATGCTACCTGTCATCCTGTTAGTAATTAAGCTCACATGACAGGCTCTGCAGCTAAGCCAGACTAATTGATTTTCAAGCCACCAAACCCCAAACATATGGTTACAGTATCTGCAGTCTGTCATTGACTGTTGATCATCTCATCTTCATCCAACTCTTCATCAGATTCCTTTTTTTCACATCTTCAGCTGTTGTTTCCCGACCCAGCCTAAATCTCTTCAGCTCTTTGACATTTCCTCTCCTTATTACTCATCTGTCTGGCTCTCAGCACTTTCTTTCCTTTCCTCTTCTATGACAGGTGGTGTAGGTCATATGGCAATAGGGTGAGAGGTCAAAGGTGAAAGGTCATTTTAAGAGTCCATTAGTGCCTACTACTCACATTGAGCCTTATTGACCTGCATGTTTGTCTACATATGCTCACACCAACACATGCACTCTTAAACTCAGATAGCCACATGCGAACAAGCAGACACGTTAGGATCAGGACTGAATGATGATTAGGAATATTTGACCAAATATTGTAATACAGATATCAAGATGAGGTGAATTTATGTGTTACTATTTACGCTTGATACATCTTCAGAGTGCTTTGCATATAATTTAAATGTATACATAAAATGAATTCAAATCAAACTTTTAAAGTTGATTAAATCTGAGATCAATCATTGTAAGGTTAACAACAATATTTTAACATTTTGCAAAAATGTGCCTTGAGATATTAAGGGAACTGCAACATACTATTGAGTAAGTCAGTTGCCCTTTTGCATTAGATTCTATTCTAAGGTCTACCCCAACACACCAAGACCCCAAGCTACTAGAACTGAATTACTACAGTGAGAGTTTACCATTTCCCGTTTGTCTTGCCCGAAATTTTTGTATTGCATTTTTTTTTTTAGATTCTGGTCGTTTCACAGTTTCATAGTATACAATGTATTTTTCTCCCTTTACATAACTAAGCCTTAATAAATGAGTATACTGATATATTCTACAGTCAAAGTTAAGCTAATTAGAACAGTGATCCCAAAGTGCGGGCCAGGGCCACCTGGTGGGTCATTTATAATATACCAATTACAATAACAAAATTTCCTTTCCCCAAGTGAAGGAGTTCAAGTACCTCGGGATCTTGTTCATGAGTGAGGGGACGATGGAGCGTGAGTTTGGCCGGAGAATCGGAGCAGCGGGGGCGGTGTTGCAGTCCCTCTACTGCACCGTTGTGACGAAAAGAGAGCTGAGCCGGAAGGCTGCTTATAAGAATGACACCAGTTGGTTTAGCTAGGCACAGATAGTGCTGTATATTAAAAATCATGAACAGTTTGAATTCAAATTGCAAGTGTTGAGTCTTACTAAACTAAGGGCGCACTCACGCTGTCCTTCTGGCCGGGGCCAAAACCGTTTTTTCAGCTAAAGCCTAGTACCTTTAAGCAGTGTGAGTGCACCCGTTCCGCGCATAACTGCGGCCAGCGGGCCGTCCACAGCCCGCTTGAAAGAGGTGGGCTTTAGCGGAGCCGTTTGCACATGTACGAGCACGAGCGTGCGCACGTGTAGGAGCACGAGCACGAGCCCTACGGCAGTAGCGTTATGTCCGCCTGTTCGGACATAGAAAATAGAAGGACGGACCATGCGCAGACATTTATCAACAACAACAACAATGGGGGTTCACGTTGATGTGATGCGGAGGTGGAGTGTTTACTGCAGATTTGGACGGATGAAAATATTCAAAAACAGTCGACAAGACGCACAAAAACACAGGTCTGTGGAAAGATTTGTAAACAAAGCCACACACACGCGATCAATGCGTGTGACGTGTTACGGCGTGATGGCGTATGGACAGCAAGAAGCATTGGCCGGCCCTGGCAGTGTGAGTACAAACGGGGCTGGGGCGCGGGGGGAGAGGGAGGGGGGACAAGTACCCTAAAGCCCGGGTCGCGGTGCGGAAGGACAGTGTGAGTGCGCCCTAAGAGTAGTTAACTCCAGGAACATATTTCCATTATCCTAAAGAGGAAAGCACCCCTTAATGATTCTGCTTTGAAATACAGAAGCTAGTCGGAAAGCAGTCGGCCTAGAGGTGGCATCAGGACTTTGGGACCCTATAGAACTATAATCAATACTTCTCCTTAGCAGTGTTTAAAAACCTGAAAACATAAGCTGATGTGTGTTATAAGCTTTACAAAGGTAGGTGTTGTTGCAGGGCTGTTTATCTGATTTTACTTAACAGTACAGATATTCATGTTAAATCTGTGGACTCAAACATATGCATCAATGATATGATGAGTGATGATTCACCATCCCTTCACCATTGGTCATGTAACCTCGTCCCTGTGGAGCTCACCTCTCTGTGTCTGTAACACAAACACACACACATACACACTTCACATAAGCCCTATGTCTTGTATTAATTAATTATTACAGCTCCCTTGGCTCACATATAGACTCTTCTTACTCACACCCCTCTCTCTCAGTTGCCCATTGACAGTGTTATTTATTACTGCTTGGCAACACTGTCTTTTTGCCTTCACATATTAATTGCTATTTGTACATCATCCATCCATCAATTTAGCAGCGCTCTCACTCATCACTTAACTCATCAATTCATTCATTCCCTTTATGTGTTTTCCTGTGTTTCTGAGCTCAGACTTTCATATTGGGTACATTAAAAGCTAGATTCAAATGTGCGCAGTCATTTACAGCTTCATGTTTAAGAGATTTATGAGTTAATCCATCCTTGTGTCTCTCACAATTAATGTTATCTCTCTTGATTTTCTTTTATCCAACCATGGAGTCTTCCACTTTCGGTGGTAGGAATGTGTAGTTGGAGCTTGTTCTGCCCTTGTCTCTCACTAACAGGAAGTTGTTCTATGTGTTTTCACTACAGGCAGCCAGTCCTGCTGTGGAGAGGCCAGCAGGGGTAGACCGACCCCAAGGCAAAAACACCTTCAATGGCAGGTCTGTTGTTTTTAACTTTTTTACGGCAGCCTTATGTTATGTAGTTGCGAGGATAGCTTTTGCATATGCTTGCTTGTCTACATTCATGTTTATTGATGTTCGTGTTTGTGTCCTACTTTCCCTTCATTAAATCTGTATCCTACTCTAGATCAAGGCCCTTACAGTTATATTCAGTGTAAAGAAGCCCCATCATTAGCCCACTACAAAAGACTGCAAAAACAGGATCAGGGTCATAAACGTACACAAGCACACACACGCATTCACACAACACATACAGACATGCGCAGACTGCCATACACACATGGCCTCAAAAATAAACCGCTACAAGCACACTTGCAACTGTTTTTTTTTTTTCTTTTTAAACAGGCACACGCAACTGAACACTGACACACATGCATATACTAATGAGGGCTGCTTAATGAAGTGGTAGGAGTTCAGGATGCCCTATGTCTCCTGTGGGCCTCGCTTGCAAAGATATGCACACTGGCCCACACACTCAGGTTCAGCTCTGCCCAGAGACCCTTAACTGTTACCAGCGCGTGTGCGAAGCGCCCGGCGGAGATGATCGCAGCCATTCTTGACAAATGTCATGTCGAAATGCTGCCACTGGCACAGTAGTTAGAGCAGTCGCCCTATGGCTAAAGGTGCCTGAGGCAGCGACCGCAGGTTCGACTCCGACCTGCTGCCCTTTGCTGTATGTCTCCCCCTCTCTCTCACACCCCATTTCCCGTCTGTCCTATCTAATAATAGGCTTGAAAAACTGCCCCAAAAAAAAAAGGGGACAGATTGACTCATTGACGTCGTTAGGCTCTTCATTTGCATTAGGTTGGTATCTAAAATTTTGCCAAATAGCTACTTTTGCTTTTTGCTTTGACACCAGATCCTCCCTACTCTCCTTACTTTTCTTACTCACGTGATAAGTGAAATTTGCTCTTTTGCTCCTGCTTGTTTTAGGGAGCAGACAATTTGAAACAATGATGGGGGTGGTGGGCATTAACCGTGTAACCCTGACACCACCTCGGCAAGTCTACTAGAATGACTTTTAATGGTTTAACTTTTTTTAAATTTACCAATACAGTAAGTGGTGTACATATTATGGATAAGAAACTGATTTATTGAAAATATTTCTAATTGTGTGAGTTTTTTTTCCTCTCCTGATATTCTGTCAAAGAACAAATGTTGAAAAAAATCTCGATCATTTTGTGACCCCAAAAATATTATTCTCCCAACCCACATATTTTTTCCATTAGAAGCCCTAAACTAAATATATGTCTTCTCATTTACTTTTTATGTAAGGTCTCCCTCAGACCAAGTAGAAGCAGAGTTGTCCAATAAACATATACAACCTGTGTAGACATAACCAATCCTAGGTCAATCTTTGTTATAGCATGACTAATACAAACCAAGGCAATGATTGGGGCAGTAGTAAATTTGAGAAAATGGCTGTTGCGTCATTGATAAATGTGCCGCTCTGTCTAGAACCATTGACCTCTGTTAATAGAAAGGGTCTCTGTTTTTTAAATCAACAGGTCAGTATGGGTGTGTAATTAATCCACAGTTAACTCAAAGATACTAAAACAAAATAATATGTAGTTAATCTGTAAAGAGGACATGTAGGTAGAGAGACTTATGAGACAGTAAAGTGGAGAAAATAATGTTTGACCTCAGCCAAAGCTCTTTTAGCGTTGCTCCTTAGCAACCAGCTGCAACCACAGAGCACAGAGATGAGATCACACAAACAAAACCGCATCCCCTGATTTAATAATGAGAAACTAATTCTGATAAAAATAACTTAATGTTAACATCTGATTAAGTGTATCAGCGAATATTGTTTGACAATTTTATTTTTTTTCTGCCTTATTCTACCACACCGCTCAATGCAGTGTGAATAAAAGAGCAATATTGAACGGTGGAGATTGTAATTCAGTATACTTTTTGTCAAATTCAGCCTCACAATCCCCTAACTGTCCTTTCTGTGTGTGCGTTAAAACAATCTCGTGTTCACACTGTAAAAGGGTATCAATTAAACACATTTCATTTGTTCTATGAAGTAATAGGAATGCCATAAAAAAATAATAAATCTGAAAAATAATAAGAAAATACATGTGGTAACATAAAGATGAATTTATAATAGAATAACTAGGCAGGCCTAAATAAAAATGCAAATATACAGAGAAATAAACATTTTTATACATTTTCCTATTTATTTTTCATGCATTTTGTATGTTTTGTGTATATGTATATGTAAAAAATATATATGTTGGAAAGAATATTTCTATATGTTGGAAAAATTTTGATGTGACCCCAAAAATATGTGCTGGTAAATGTGGCACATGCTAAGGTTTTGGAGGAGCACTGATAAGAGGGGTGTATTTGTTCAAGTGTTAAGTTCAAATATCGCTAACCTTTCTCCAGAATCGCAGACTCCACCTTTAAGACGCACACATTTGTTTTTCTATTTTTTTTAAAGAACTTTTTTTTGCTCACATCTCATGTATATGCACTCTTCACACACAAACCATCTCAGCTGTGAGTAATGTAAAAGTGATGTAATGGTTTTTGTGGTCGCTGGGGAAACGATCCTTGAAATTGCAAAAAAGTCCAAAATGAGTAGAGGAACGCAGTCATCAACACTGGAACAGCAAAGCATACGATAAATGAATGAATCTGTGTGTGTGGCTTTATATGAGCTTCGGCTGGTGTATGTTTCTATGAGCATTGTGGTCCTCGCTGTGTGTGTACGTGTTTGCGTGTGAGAGTGCATGCGCCTTTGAGTGTGAAGGTACACCTATAAAAACAGTAATGGCTCATCATAATTTTAACCACATAGCACGGTCACCGGAAAACTCATTACCTTTGAATCAAAATGTGCTTTTTATACGGGGAAACAGATTTACTGTAAATTGCTTTATTGAAATAGCATTGCCATCATACTATATTTCTTTGTGAAATAAGGCACTGTATTGGAGGTGTTTTATAAGCTAGGAGGTGAAAAGGTAAATAGGTTTCACTAGGTGCACAAGACAAACTGGATGTGAAAGAGGTTTTCCAGGGTCAACTGAGTTTATTCACATGCTATTTTGGGACTGAACACTTATATTCATCAGCTGTGAAGATCCCTGTTGTGATTGTTTTGAAGATACTTGGGTCTGTATCTATTAATCGATCTCTTCCTTCCTTTCCTCTATTCTTTTGTTTGTTCAACGTAGTTTCTGCCAGTGTGGCTATTTTGAGAAATTGGCAAACAGTTCTTGGCCATCAGTGACAACCACATTTTTTTTTTAAGGTTATTTTTTTGCCAGTTTTCAAGCCTTTTTATCCGATAGGACAGATGGGAAATTGGGTGAGAGAGGGGGAGACATGCAGCAAAGGGCCGCAGGTCGGAGTCGAACCAGCGGCCGCTGCCTCAAGGACCTTCAGCCGCTCTACATGGGGCAACCACTCTAACCACTGTTCCACAGGCCGCCCCGACAACCACATTTCATCATTTAAAAAAGAAAATAGGGTCAGCATACAGCAAAACATGAACACATACAATTAAATATTTGTTGCATTAGTGATATTTAAATATTGCTACTACAGTCAGATCAAGGGTGTTCCCTGGGTTTTTATATATTTCATGTTGGTGATGTAATTGCACAACTATTTGCATAAAGCTTAATCGGTGTCTGTTGCAGTGAGGGAGAGATCACCTATAGTTAAGCAAAACTTGGAGAAGCAGTTTGGAGACAGTCACAGCTAAAGGGTACAGCTAGTTCGTTTCCACAGACACCTCTCTCTCTCTCTCTCTCTCTCTCTCTCTCCACTTCTCCATCGCCGCTGTCTGCGGACTGTGCTCACAGCTGTTCTAATAGGGAATGAATTGAACCTCTCTGCTCTGCCTTAATCGAAGCTGGCTGTGTGGGCTGCAGCTGTCCATGTGTGCACATTATGAATGTTGTGCGTTTGTGTCTGAACCTCTGTCTGTGCCACTGTTTGCGTGGACCATCACGCTGCACATGTGTGCAGAAGACAACAAGCCCATCTGTCAGCTCTTCCAGATGCTTTCCTCATCGTTTTTACATTTTTATATCAGGCTGCAGGCAAAAGCACTTTGCTATAGATTAGGGGTGGGCAAAAAAATCAATTCATGTAAAAATCGTGATTCTTATCTTCCAAGATTCCAAATTGATTCGCAACTTCTAAAAGGGATTTTAACAAACTCCTTTCCCCCGCTCATCGCGCGCAATTCACAACTCCCGCAGAACACCGTTGCAGAAAGCCACTGGGCCATCATTAAAGGCTAGTGTTTGGGCTCATTTTGGATTTCACAACCTCAATGGGAAAACGGAGCTGGACATGACTCATTCAATATGCAAGGTCTGCAAAATGATGCAGGTTTCTTTGCATGTGTTGTGTCAAAGTCATATCACCCTTGAGCAGTGTTTTACATATCAGATAGATTGGTTTATCTGCATCTCAACTGACAAACTTTGCTTAGATACAGGTCAGTATAATCAAGGTCAGACATTTTAAAACCCATAAACATAAGAAAAACGCTTATTCAAGTGTACATGTAGGACATACGCCTCGATTGATGACCACCACCATTTGCTAGATTAATGCCGCCAAAAATTACAAACTACAAAATTTGTTTATTAATTCAATAACTGAATTTGTTTGGTTACTGAAAAAAACTTTTTAATCCTTTATGTCACATTTTCATTATTTAGCTGACGTATAACTACATAGTATCTTAATGGTTATTAAAATGGACTACCATATTTTCATTTTGGGCAACCAAAAACTGATGCCAGCCTGGCAGCCACTTTTAAAAGTTAATGTTGAGACCTGTCGTCTCTTTCTACTTCTCCCAACTTTATTTCCAACCATGTTTGCAGAAATGTAAACATAATGCAACAACTTCAAGTTAAGTTCCTCTTTTTTGGTGTTTCACTATTGCTGTTCTCTGTTTCATTTCGATGCACTTTACACAATGTATAATACTCTGCCTATATACAGATACTGTACTGTAGAGAGTCTTTTCAAAGGGCAATTACCCAGGGGACAGGCAAAAAAATAGATTCATGTAAAAATTGCAATGCCTATCTTCTAAGATTCATTATCGATTCATAACTTCCAAAAATCTGTTTAAAAAAAACCTCTTTTTCCGTCGCACATTGCATAGAGCTTCTGTAAAACACGGTTGCAGGAAGCTACTGGCTAGTCAGTCACTGCCAGGCTGCCCGTCATTGAAGGCAAGTGTTTGGGCGCATATTGGATTTGACAACCTCCAGGAAAGGAGAAGCTGGACATGACTCAGTCAATTCGCAAGGTCTGCAAAATGAAAGTAAAGTACTTCGGCAACACTGAGTACACCCGCTGCAGTCAAGTGAGCCGCCATTCGCTTGTCCATAGTCAAACCTGCTGGCCCTATATTTGTAGTGTGCCCGTATTCTGGCATTTAAGGTAAATGCATTAAGGAGCTGACATGAAAGATAAACACTTTACTGTCATTCTGTCTTACTCTGCAGTAAAAAACTCTTACCCGCGGAGAGGTATCATCCGGTTTTCAGAATAGAGTGTAACACAACCAGGCCCAAAAAACAAATAAATATGGAAATAAGATTAATTGCACAATATTCACAGAACTTTTCATTGTGGAATTTCAGGATAAAAGGTCTTTCAAAATATACTTTACACTAATTAATACTATTACTATTACTATTATACAATATATAATATAATATTGTATAAAAATATATAAACGGGCAAAATACCAGTTTTTCAGTATTACTTTCGTACAATTTTATTTTGGAAATGGCCAAGATTCTGAGAAATAAGGCAGCTAACAGGCTACGTGTATAATATGTTTATATATATATATATATATATATATATATATATATATATATATAAGTCACTGAGAATTGAGATGTATACAATAAATTGTGGAAGTTAAGCATGACTTAAAAACATTTGATCATAGATTTGCCTTGTGTGTACATTTTAGCAATCCGTTGATACCTTTTTCCAAAAAAAAAGTATAATCTAGTGTTTTCATGCCATAATTAGGATTGGAGAAGTTCCTGAAGCATGTACTTATTCAAAAATCGATTTTGAATTGAGCATAGTTCAAATCGGTGATCGATTCTAAATTGAATTGCGACACCAAGAATCAGAATCGAATCGTGAGGCACCCAAGTTTCCCAACCCTACAATTAAGGTAGTATACTAACACTTGATTATTCTTTTCCTTAGCTGTGTACTAACTTGTTCATCAAATTACTAAATTTAGTGTTTTTTAAATTTCTTTTGTGATGTGCTTATTTGTGTATCTGCATTTATTGACCTTTAGCAGCATCGTACAATTTTACTGGTTTGCATTCCCTTCAGTCCCTACATCTCTGGCACTCAGCACTTTGAAGACCAGCCAAGAGAGGGGTGAGAAAGCGAGACAGGGGGGTAGGGGCGGTGCAGTGAGAGGACGAGAGTGGTTTGGTAATGCACATCCATCTTTTTTGTTATTTCTCCTCTGTCTTTCATAGTGAGGATCAGTGAAGTGGCAGGTGGATAAAGAGAACACCTGCTCTCTTCATCTCTGCTTCTCTCCCTCTCTGCGCTTGGCTCTTTTTCTCTTTCTATTGTTCTCACATCGCGCTCCCTCTCTCTACTCAAGTCTAACCCATTTTGTCTTTCTCTCACCCCTACTTCATTTTTGCAGCCATGCAGCTTGTCAAACATCTCATGCAAAAAAAAAAAGAAAAATTTGCAAATGGATCTCAAGTGGTGTGTGTGTTTGTGCGTGCGTGCGTGCGTGCATGTGGAAAGGATAGAGGTAGGGGTGGATGTTATTTTTCCTTTCATATTAATGCTATTCATTAATGCTATTCGTCTAATTAATTCGGTGCCTCCTCCTCCCTTCACTTCACTATATCTTGCTTCCAGACCTCCCCAACATTTATCCTTCTGTTCCCCTTTTCTCCCTGTTTTCTCGCTGTTAAACTCAACGAAAACAAAGCAAAATGACGTAATTCTTGAATTCTGAACACGATATTCTCAAAACTGGTTTAGGATTATTATGTTACATTTTAGTCTTACCTCTCTTTAGGTTTTCCTATTATTATTGTTTTTTTTTTTTTTACCTATCCTCTACCTCCATTCTTTCACCCCTTCCTCCTTTTGTGTATGGACTCAACACTTTATTGCTATACATCTTAGTTGTCAAGAATTTGCCTGTGTGTGAATGACAGAACCATCATGGCATAACAATCAGGACACATAATAAGAAATTAAAACACATAATACATAACCCCCGCCCTGTGAAACATACATACAACCCTTGGATGTAAGATACTGTATTAACAGCCAGAGGAACAGAGGAAAGTGTAGTGCAAAGAAATAACTTCCCTCTTTCATTTCCCCCTCCATCATTGACGACCCACCCTTTCTCCCCCTCCCTATCCTCCTCCCCATATCCCTTCCTACTTTTTTCTCTCCCTTCTTTCTTCAATCTCTCCTCCCACTACCCCTGCCTTCCTTTCTCTTGCAGTCCCTTTTTTTCCTATTGTCTGGATTAACTCAAATTTGCTGAGTGACTCTGAAGCAGCATCAGTTTTTTGTGTGAGAGAAAGAAAGAGAGATAACTTGCCTTTGCTCTTTGCATCTCTCTCCTGTTGCCACACACCATCATCAACCACCCTCTCTCTGGAGTTTATCAGCATCTGTGCTGCTATCAGTTTATTGGGGTTTAGGGATGGATGGATGGTTTAGAGAGTGAGAGAGAGAGAGATAGAGAGAGAGGGGGGATGGGGGGGAGACAAAACGAGCAGACAGAGTTAGAGAGAGAGACAGTGTAGAAATGAAGAGTACACAACTACATAAAGTTCAGACAAACTCAAAAAACACGCAGGGAGCAGGGAGAAGGTCAGGAGAGGATTAATGGCTGTTCTCTCATAGATAAACTAATCAAACAAACAAAGACTTCAACACGCACACACATTAAAACACAAACAGAATGTAAAGCAGACACACTTGAATAATCCAAACGAGACATTGTGAGATTGAAAGGGAGGAAGAAACCCATAGAGATGAATGGAACAAAAAAGTTTTGACACACACACACAGACAGAGCAGTCTGCAGTTTTGTTGACTTTGAACAGAGTGTCTGCATTCCCTTCTCTAAGGGCTGGGTTCGCATACATGGATTAAGTAAAAGTACTTTAAGCACAAAGAATGCATCCATGGAAAAGACATACGTTTTCAATCGCGTTTTTATTCCAGTGTGTACGTGTTTGTATTTGTGTGCCAACACCAAGTGGCAACCTCCGGTTCTGATAAATGTAGTAGACTTGGAAGTGGCAAAAACTGCAGGTTCCTCATTGCCCACTTGAGGCTGGCCCCATGTTAAGTGCCCAGCTTCACAGCCGAAAAAAACATGTCTACAGCCTGGTACGAAAAGAGTTTTTGGTGTCTATAGCGCATTTACCTATTCTGTATGGGGGCTACATTTTATTACAACTCACCCCTTAATATTATATTACGCTACAATTAAAGACGTAGCCACTTTGAGTGACAGGTAGGTGCCGTCGCAGGTTGCTGGCATAGGCTTCGTTTGACCCACCTCAGCTCCAACCACTCTCCAGCTCTTTACAGCAAGCGGATTCAGGCGCTGCCAAGATGGCCCGAACCACCCACTTTGAGCTACATTTTGGCTTTTCAGAAACCTGTGGGACGTCACACAGACTTTGTCCATATTTTATGCATCCGGCCACCACATTTGTTTGTGTGTGAGACTAACAATTCTCTTATCATACTTTTTTTTCTGTCTTTCTCTGTCTTATTATCCCATTCTCACTTTGATTTGTCTCTACATAATGTTTTGTGTTCCGTACATATGTGTATATGACATATCAGACACATGAGACATTTTCACGTTCCCATTGTGTTTTCTAGTTAATGTCAGCTTGTGTCACAGATTTGTCCTGGCTGGGTAATCATAATGCAGAGTGCCGCTGGAAGCAAACAGAAGTCAAAGTTGCCCTTTATTTGACCGTACCTAATCTTACATACCTTTTTTGTGCTTTAGCATATTTATATTACGTATCTTTTTTTTCTTCTACTGATTTGATTTTCGTGGTGTTTATGTGTTCAATTGTATGTGTGTGTAGCCTGACTAGAACCGTGGAGATTCTTGGAGAGGACAGTCCCCTGGGAATTCATGTTGTTCCTTACAGCTCATCGCTAAGTGGACGGTAAGTTGTGTGCACTCAGACAAACATATAAAAAATGCATACACAAAAAACAGATACCTGTCTACATAAACCCTAATTCTACATTTTAAGCTCACAAAGTGTTGTGTGTTTGCCAGCTACAGAGCTATTTTAGCGTAATCCCGTTCTGAATCTGTAATGAATCTGGACCCTGGTGCTACAGTGCAAGCATGACACAACAACACACAATGGAAAAATGAAGAAAAATTGCACAGCTATGCAGGGATTTTCTTTGGGTGTGTGACAGTCAGACAGTAGATGGGAATTTCCTAAAGCAAAGCAGGATGAGCTTTATGGCTGTTCTCATGACTCACCTGACCCTGCCAATCTCCTCCTTAAATCCACCGCTGCCCCCCCTCTCTTCCTCTCTCTGTTTTCTTTCACACTTTCTTTATTTTTCTATTCTCCCTTCCCTTTTTCTTGAATCTCTTTTTACCATTTGACATCACACCTTCCCCTCTTTACCTAGTTTCATCCCCTTGCAGCTGAAGTCTGTTGACTGTCAGTGACATCACCTCTGTTTTGTTGAGCTGTGTTTTGGTGAGACAGCGATTGACATTAAGGACAGAGGGCACTAAAAAGCCTGTCATTCTATATTATCAACTTACTGGCCTGCCTTTGACTTGCAATCTGTGCCTTTTATTGTCCCATCTAAATGTGCTTGCGATCTTGACTATGTATGTGCTTGCCTGTCATGTTGACTTTGTTACATTGACATAAATCCATATTGAAAACTCAGACAGTAAGGGGTTGTGTATGACATCTTTGTTTCTAAGTACACTATATGGAAGGTCTAAGCTAACGCATCACACACATCAGTCCTCTGGGACACACACACTAAAAAGTCTCTCTAAAGCCCTATTTGGACGGTATTAATTTTATGTGGGGACATGGGGTAAAATATTCTTACCTCAGGACATCTGTAATTTAAATGGCTAATTCACACAGGATAAAGAAATCTACCAGTGGTGGGAGGGGTTCATCAATTTACACACTACGTCACCTCCCTGTCGCCATGTGCATGCTACGTAGCTTCCTGATATCACAAAACTAACTAAACACGAAGCTAAAGGAAAATTCGACTATCTAGAAAAACTGATGAGTGCTTCTTCAAGTGCCTCCATACTATACTATTGACAGGATATGAGGGAATATCAACATATTTGGGTCATATTTGGATGGGATTAGTATTACCTGGGGTATTTTTTCCTGGACCATTTTACAGGAGGTGAAAATCGCATTTCTTACTGACCGGAATTCCGGAATAATTACTGACAGGACGCTTTCGGACAGGACTAAAACCTCTGGTTAAAATTGCCTTACCCCATGTCCCCACACAAAACTAATACTGTCTGAAAATAGTGCTTTAGAAAGTGTGTCTGCTAGTGTATGCATGCATGTGCAATCTTTCATAGGGGACATACAGTGCCTATAGAGAGTCATCATACCCTTTGGAAATTGTCCATTTTTTTGTATTAAAGCCTGAAATGATAATACATTAAAAAGAATAAATTCCAGTGTGATTCACACATTTTGCTTTACGACATTCAGGTGAATTTTGTTTTTTTTCAAAATTTCTGAAACATAATAAAAAAAATTAAAAAATAGAATAGCAGGGTTGGGAAAGTGAGTCCCCAGATTTAATACTTTGTGGAGGCACCTTTTGCTTTAATTACAGCCATCAGTCTGTTTGGATAGGGTCTACAAGCTTTGTGCACCTAGACTGGGAAATATTTCCCCATTCTTCCTGCAGAACTGTTGGAGTTCAGTCAAATTCTGTGGTGATGGACTGCACTCTTCAAGTCCATCCACAGATGTTCTGTAGGATTCAGGTCAGGGCTCTGACTAGGCCACTCTGGGACATTCACCTTTCTGTCCTTTAGCCACTGTGTTGTTTTTATAGAGGTGTGTTTTGGATCGTTGTCATGCTGGAAGGGGAACTACCTGCCCATTTCCAGGTGTCTAGCAGAGGGCCGTAGGTTTTCCTCAAGAACTTGGGTGTTCTTGGCAGCATCCATTTTCAGTCCTGACCAGCTGCCCAGTCCCTGCTGAAGAGAAACAAGCCCACAACATAAAGCTGTCACCACCATGCTTGTGTTTCTGGTGGTGTGCTGTGTTTGGTTTCTACCAAACATAGCGCTTTCGGTTTAGTTCACAAAGTTCAATTTTGGTCTCATCTGTCTATCTGGCGATCTAGGCAAGGTCTGGGTGCTGCCTTCCACTTCTGGACAGTACTCTGAACGGTGCTCAGAGGGATAGTTAAAGCCTTTGAAATCTTTTTATATCCTTCTCCTAACTTGTGCCTATCCACAACTTTATCCCAGAGCTCTTTTGAAAGCATCTTTCCAACCATGGTGAATTCTTTGTGTTACCATCCACTACTAGGAGTGGAATCCTCAAGGAACAGCTGATTTTATTCTGAAGTAATCCCTTTCTACCCATACAGTACATAGAGTAGTTGTAACAACAGTACAGAAGTCCTGATGATTTGTAGGAAGACAGTTTCTGAATACAGACTGTGTACATTCATATAACACCTCAGCCTGTTTTATAATTAAAAAAAGACATCAAAATGTCACTTTTTACAATATGTGATATTTAAAATAACTGCAGACACACCTTAACCTCCAGTCCTCTGCTTGTCCACTCTCTTGCCAGGTCTCTTGGTCTGTACATTCGTGGAGTGGAGGAGGAGAGTCGCTCAAGAAAGGAGGGCTTGTTTCAAGAGGACGAGTGCATCGTCAGGATCAACAACACCGACCTGATGGACAAGACATTCAGCCAGTGAGTGCAAAACTGTTTGTGTGTGTTGTTGGGTCTAAGAGGTAAAAAAAAGCCCCTGACATAATGAGAACATTCCCAGGCTTATTGCCCCTGAGATATGTTCAATAGCTGCAAAAGCATGTACCAAGGATAGCAGAGAGCAATTTCAATGTGAATTTCTGTACAATTTATGAACATTAATGATCCATCTTACATCACATTATATGTTCAATTTATCTAAAGCGTGAGATTAACTGCTAGAAATTTGTATTTTAAATGCAATGAAAGTAAATGCAGTACAAATGAAAAGGTTGCCTCTACATATAATTATCAGGAAAAGAGGAAAAAGGAGCCCTAAGCATATGCATGAGTAGATGCATTTTCTTGTCCAAAACCTTTTGAAGCCTGGCCTCGCGTGGTCTTTTCTTCCCATTCCCCTGCTGCATTTGACTTTGTGTGTCTTGTTTTCCTTCCCATTGTCAGAAGGCTTATATCACAGAGAACACTAGAAAAGACACTTGGCATATGTTTGGTGAGCGTTGCTTACAGATGATTCATCTGTATGTCTGTATGTGTGTCTGCGTCTGTGCCTGTTAGAGCCATCCATTGTGTGTCTGCTCTAAAGACAAGATTTGTTTAAGATTAATTGGAGACCAGATGCTTCAGAAGTAAAGTTTTCTTATTGTACCACTGAAGCACCTGGAAAGAAATGCATTAAAATGAGTTTATTTGAGGATGTAACAAAGATTAAAGAGCATTAAAATAACAAAAAACACACCTCTGAAAACAATTGCCACGGATTGCATGGTTTGATGTTATAATGATTACAACACATGACAATGTCTGTACAGTCTACACAATAGTCCTTGTCCAGCCTTCAGTGTGGTAATACGATTATTTGAGAGGTATTTTATGCTGTACTGTAGGTAACTGGATTATCACCAGAGGGGGTTTCACCTATTGTTCAAAGACAAGGTGCATAGTAGGGGTGCGCTGACTCACAAACACCAATACACACACACACACACACACACACACACACACACACACACACACACACACACACACACACACACACACACACACACACACACACACACACACAGTCTTTCCTCCAGACACACTCAACTTATATCACATATGAACAAATGCAGATTTATAAAACAAACTTCTTTAATCTTGTATGTGATGTATACAGGCACACATGCACGCGCACACACACACACACACACACACACACACACACACACACACACACACACACACACACACACACACACACACACACACACACACACACACACACACACACACACACACACACACACACACACACATACTCTTGCCAGGATTGTTTCCGTCATGGCAGGTGTATTGAGGTGTATAGTTTGGTCCAGTGAAATATGTGTAAGTAGGCCAATGAAAGTCTACTGATCCAGTGAATGCCGCGCACGCACACCCACACACACACACACACACACACACACACACACACACACACACACACACACACACACACACACACACACACACACTCCTTTATTGTCCCAGCTTGGCAGCTGTATTGAGGAAGCCTGTTTGATTAGAATATCTCTTTTACATAAATGTGCCTGCACACATTGTCTAATCAAGACCAATAACGACCTCATCTGTGCACAATGGTCCCTATACACACATAAACACACACAGCTATCACACATCTAGTTTCATTGTACCGTGTTGTGGTCAATGTGTGTCATTCAGCAAGATGTGGCACAAGCCCTCACTTGTGTGTTTAATGGTTTCATTATGTAAATTCTGTCTAGAGTAGAATTAAGAAGAGATGACCACCCTTCCCAAACATACACAATCACTTAGAAACCATTTTTACTTGGGATATTATTCACATAAGTTGGCTCTTGGATTTACATGCAGAATAATACCAATTGATGACTCAGTATTCTGAGAAGCTGGTATAAGGGGTACACATACTGTTGTGTCCACAACTTAGTAATGTTTACCTGTGAATTAATCATTTGCACCGTATCATTTCTTAATTTGTTTGTGTGCTCATGAAGTTTGGTACATTCAATTACAATACAGCTTCTGTTCTCTTCATAAACACCCAAGATGTGGTTTCATATTCACACCTAAGACCTTCAGGTACATTTAGTTTAAAGGCCTAGTCTAAAACAGGCTGAATGACAATCTTTATTATACACAATAGATATGATGCAAATTCAGTTGGTGGTTAATGTACAGGACATACACTTGACACGTACAACACTGGTTTCCTGCTGTGATTCTTTGGTTGATTGATTAAGGTATAAACTTCCTCACAATACAATTGTTTCACCAGATTATGTCTGTCTTTTTTTAAGTCTCCCTTCTATATTGGTACATAATTTAAAAACATTTTTATTGGTTATGTTATATATTAAAAAGTGTATTTCCTTCATTCCTTCATGACTTTCTAAAGATAGTCTCTGGTTACAGAAACTTTATGATCATACATCTAATAATAATCTAGGTGGGAAGTAATAGAAATGTAATCTAATATAATTTAAATAAACTGGATTTTCTCTGTCGGTTATTTGAGGTGAATGATGGGGTGTTCCAATCACCTCTGACACAATGGTCCCCCTAATGTACTTAACATAATCTGATTGAAACTCATTTTCTGTAAAATGATCTCTCTTAGGGCTCATGAGATTATAATGGCCTGCTGTACAGGTGTCATTGTTCTGTGTTGCATCTCCTGTTCTTTCCTGCATTCATTTATCTCTAATAACCAGCAACAGATACAGTGACCCACCAGAGGTAACAACGGAAGTAGGAAAATAGATAAAAATACATAGATGGTAGTGTAATAACTACAATATGTAAACTACAATTATCAAAGGACATTGACTTGCATCTTAATCCTACATATATGTTGTATTGTATATCCTTACAATATTCAGATTATTATGTCTATATTTTATATTGATTAAGTAATTGTCAGGTAAGGAACACATTACAATGTTTTTTTCTCAAAAACGTTATTTACTTTTTATTACTTCCTCTTTGTAGTAGATATCAGGTCAATCTTTTCCACATATCTTTTTCACAATACATTAGGACTGAAATAGACTACATATGTCTGTCATGTCTGCCACAGAGAACAAATGTTAAAATTGCCAGCACTCAGGAGGATATAAATAACCAAAATAATTTGATTGAAACATATATTACATTAGACTTCACAAATAAGCAGCTGCAATGCAATGAAATGCATTGCTTGCTTTAGCATTCACTGTTTGGCCTACAAAGGTACACAAGTCTTAAAAGAAAAAAAAGCCCATTCTGGCCTGCAGAGAACTCAAACTCAACATTTTATCACAAGATTTGCTTGGGTTACATGATGAAGTTGTCAGCTGGATTTCAGCCTCTGAAACATGAAGATGCAATACTTATTTGTGTTGTATAACATTGTAAATTTAAATGGGCTCATTGACTAGAGAATCAATTGGATTCATTTGAAAAATAATTGCTAGTGAAAACAATTGTTAGTTAGCGTGATACGCATCAGTCTTGGAATATACAATCATTTAAAATCAGTTTAGTAAATAAAGTAAATATGAAGATATGCTGCAGTGTCTTTAAAATTTTTGAAAATAAAACCCCACATTTATAATCATTGGCAATCAACCGGAACTTTTTAAATTTGTCATTTGTAATCTGATTTATAGCATCTATATTTGTCATGCTTATGTTTCTCCTAATTGAGTTATATATCCATTGATAATTACTTTGCAGATTGATAGCTGCACACTATGTAATTGTGATTAATGGCATGATATGTTTTAATGGTAAATGTGTGTAAATGTTTATGTTTACACATAAACTTCAACTTTACTCTTTACTGTTTACTCTCTACCTCTGCTCACCTCTCTCTTGTCTTTTTCTTCTCACCCTCCCAGAGCCCAGGAAGCGTTCCGTCAGGCAATGCGCTCCCCAGTTGTTCGCTTGGAAGTAGTTCCCTCCTCCAACAGAGAACGCTATGAGAAGAGTCTGATTGGTCAGCTTTTTGGTAACAGTGCCAGTCCCGACAGCAGCCCCCAAATCCCGAAGACCAAAGAGCCACCTCCACCTGTCAAAGCCAAACCTGTGTTTAAGCCCTCTGAGATTCCAGCCTTGCGATTGGCAGAGGAAGCTGCCACTATGGAAGCTGCTGTTAGCGTAAGTAACTATGCTCTAAGTCCACCTGTGACATCAGAGACGTCTTGACTATTTGAATTTTCTGAGAGTTTTTAAATGTCACTAGCCAGTTGCGTGAACAATAAGGGTTTAATAAAACATCTAACTTAAATTATCCAATTTCTCACATTCATTTGCAAACACTGACACTGACTGAAGTTCTTTCTGTTTAGTGCTTCTGACGCACAAGCAGATGACAGTGAATTATCCACCAGTCATTCAGTTAGAATATGTGTTTGCCACTGGTTTACTAATGTGCGATGATAGATAGTGATGAAACCATATTCATCACATTAATAGAGTGCCAACTAGCTAGTAGTTGAAATAAAAGTACACAATGACTATCATCTGTGTTAGAAATGTTCATTTTCTGTACACTGTAAATCCAAACATGAGTGTTGTCACGACAACAAAGCACTGATGTCACTTTCGTAAGTTAATTGGCCCACATCAGTGGAAAATAAATTAGTAACAACATTAGTAACCGGTGATGGAAGAATAGAATATAATAGAATAGAATTACTTTAATGATCCCAGACTGGGAAATTATTTTGTAACAGCAGTAGTGGGTCAGCAAATAAAAACTTTGTAACATAACATAAATAGAATCCAATATATACATAGTGTATATATACAGTGCACAGTGTGCTATAAACAATAAACAATAATAATATATACAACAAAATATGCAAAATATACTATAACAATAATAATATATACAAAACAAAACAACAACAAAAAAAAACAGTAGAGAGAGGGAATGTTAGGATGCAGCGTCTGTATCTGGGCAACAGCGGAGTAGATGACGTCACAGGCCAGCGCTGCATAAGCTGAAGGAGGAACGTACACACCGATAATGATGGCAGACGTGAATTCCCAGGTCAAATAACAAGGCCTCATCCCCACAGTCAACAGTTCAATGTCCGGGGTACAGAGACGTCTCCCCACGCGAACCTGTCCGGGACCACACCACCTCTCACTCACGTACAGTGCAATCCCTCCTCCTTTTTTCTTTCCGCTGCTTGTCACGTCCCTTATCAGCGTGGCGAGCTCGTCTTGTTCCCCAGAGACCTCACGTTTCCCATGACGATCACCGGTACAGCCGGTCTGTGTCTCCTCCTCTTCACCCTCCGTTTCACTCCAGCTCTGCAACCATGGCGTCTCCTCCGCAGCTCCTTCAGGACCTCAGGTCTGGCTCGGGGCAGCAGTACAGGTTCACACAGCGCAATCAGCTGGTCGCGTGTGTAAACAGTGCGCTCAGTGATGTGCTCCTGGCCCTCCGTTGCTAGGGTTAGCAAAACCATCACAAAAACAAAAACAACACAAAAAGTGCTGTGAAAGTTCAAAAAAAGAAAAAAAAAAGAAAGGTGTTCGTCCTCTCCCAGTTTCCGGAGAAGAGTCGCCAAACGTTGAGCAAAAACCAGAACACAAACACAACAAAAACTTTTTAAAAACTTAAAAACCCACGGGAGCTGCTGTTACAGGCTGCCACATAGTACGGCACCATAGCAACAAACATGTTCATGTTCATTAAGAAGCAACCTACTCTTCTCCTAATCTTTTATTTCAGTAAAATTAGCAATACCACTGTGTTATAACATTCCACTACCCCGTGTTGAACATGTAAAAGTACAAAAAGTATTAGTGTAAATATATACTAAGTAGGCTACCCAAAGTTAAAGTGTTCATTATGCAGTTGGTACAAAACTGAGTCCCTTTTCTGTTGGTCCACTTTTAGGTCCACTTAAGTTTGGTTCATTTATTTTTTATTTTTTGAATGGAATAACAACATATATAGAAATAATTTTAAGAATCAAAAAATAACAAACACTAATAAAAATAACAAAATCAGAATAACATTATTATTTATTTTTTTTTGTTGTTGTTTTTTGCCAGTAACCAACTAAATATTTAAACAGTTTAACATGTCTGAAAAGGAGTAGAAAATAGAATAAGTTATTTCACTTTATCACATTAAAATCCTTTTTAAACCTATCTTGATATACAGTATATGCGTGTGTGTGTGTGTGTGTGTGTGTGTGTGTGTGTGTGTGTGTGTGTGTGTGTGTGTGTGTGTGTGTGTGTGTGTGTGTGTGTGTGTGTGTGTGTGTGTGTGTGTGTGTGTGTGTGTGTGTGTGTGTGTGTGTGTGTGTGTGTGTGTGTGTGTGTGTGTGTGTGTGTGTGTGTGTGTGTGTGTGTGTGTGTGTGCGTGTGTGCGGGTGACATGGTGGTGACAGAGTGCTATCTTATCAGAGTTAACCTTAAGTGTTCAAGGACGTAGTAGCTAAATCTGTCTACAGGAAAAAAAACAATATTCCTGCAGATATCTTAGTTATAACAGTATTTAGTTAGAAAAGCAGTTTAGTATTAATATGTGGCACATTTATTCAGTTTGAGAAACTTCACGTTTACAAGCTAACGTTAGCTTAAGTTGACTGGTGATTCAATTGGCAGTAGAAAAGGCCTCTGTTGCTCAAATCTGTCCGTGTAAAAATATTTTTTTCAGCAGATATCTTGGTTACAACACAATAGAACTAGCAAAGCAGTTTAGTGTTTATTTGTGTCGTATTTATTCAGTTTGAGAAACTTGACGATGTCTACATGCTACGCTAACACTAGGCTACGCTCGGTTAAGTTAACAGGGCAGCAAAAGGCTAAATTAAATCAAGATAATACGTTCCATAGCCAGGGTCTATTTCTTAAGAATAATGCTTAATGGATTATTTTTGTTAATAGAAACAGTTTAAATTGGAATATGTCCATCACTTTAATATTGCCATACTTGCTAACCTTGGTAACAGTTTCGCATCGGGCGGAACAACGCCCCTTAGACAGGATATAAGCTAATCTCAACATACTCAATTGCTCAATTATTTTTAGTTGGTTCCCACCTCTTAGAACTAGTATTTCTTTCTTATTCAAACACCTGTAATTGTGTTGGCAACATCACCATAGTGACATGGCTGACTTTTGAAAACCAGCTGGCACAGAGGCAACAGTTACTTAGCAACAGCTTGTTATCACCTTATTGATCACCAGTGATTCTGTTATGAAGATGTTGGAGCATAGGTTCATAAGCTTCTGGCACAGCTTTACACTATTTGTTTGTGGTGGTTCCCTACATATTGATACATATTGTCCAGGTCCGACTCAGTACAGCAGTACACAATACTTATTTTTAACTTACTTTTGATAGTCTTTTTAGAATATTGTAAGACATTACATTTTTCACTCCAATAATGACATGTTTTTTCATTAATATCTGCAAATTTTCCACAATAATAAAGTCTGCAAACAAAAGGGAGATGATGCTAGAAAATACTTCATTCTACATTTAACATGTCCACAGACACTGCATAACAAGTGGATGCAGTGACAATGACTTTGGGTTGTCACTTACTTAATTTTTATTTAAATGTATTTTGAAAAAAAAGAGTCCAGAAGGAAGAAATTATGCAAGTAGAATGAGACAAGTTTGGACAATTAAAATGTGTGAATGGGGCATTTAAAATGTTGAACTGCTTCTGCCATTTTTTGTGTGGCCTTACTTTTCATTGTGTTTTAATGTTAAAGTGTACTAAAATTCTCAACATTCTGCACCTAGACACCCAAGGGGAGGAGTGAGAGCCCCCTCCTTAAGAAAAGTCCTGCCCTCTCCAACTTGGTAACCAATAAGAGAGGAGGTCGAAGACTGGGGATCGATCTAAAGAAAGGTGAGGAACACCTGGCTACTGAACAGAGCCTCATCCAAAGCATTATTCTGTTAATGCTCCTTTCTGTATTGTATTTTACTGATCAGTCTAAATATTTCAGACTCACACCTTTCTTGTGTTTGATCTTTTGATGCAGCAGTTATCTTAAAAAAAACCATACATAATCCTTTCTCGTTTTGTGCAAATGCTGACTCTTTTATTTTCATTTGGATTGCTAATAGGGTTTCTGAATGCACATCATTGACTCTTTATTTCTTGAATGTACATCCTTGACCCGCTTTATTTCTCCTGCTGTCCGCGCAGCATAGTGCTTATTTCTGTTAAGCTTCCTTTCCTGTTCTCTGACCGACTCTCCTTCCTCTCACCCTTCCTCTCTCCATCTTCCTGATTCTCTCTCTTCAGGGTCTATTAAGTCTTTATTGATCTGTTCATTTCTGCTGATATGAATTCATACTGGACCAAACTGCTGACTTGGCTCTGCTAAAGAGACCAGACTAAATGAGGTCTATAAAACACACAACTAGTCTCTGTGTCTGTGTGTAGTCTTTTTTTGTACATGCATGGGTGTTTGTCAGTGCATGAGCATGTTTTTCACTGATTACTATTTTAATCTTCATCACGCCTCTTTCCAGAACATTCACTCTCGGTTTCCGCTGTTACACTCATTCCTATTTTACCTTTTTCTCATTTTCTTTTCCTCCTCTGTGCCCCACACCTGAACCCATTTTAAAGCCTTCACACCGCAGATACTGTGGCACCAGCTATAGCTAAAGGGTTTAAAGTGACACACACAATCTCTGAAGGCTTTAAGTTATCTTACAATATGTAGTCAGGAGCTGAGTCAACAACACTGTATGGAAGTTCTCAGGAGGAGTTTGGGGGGTGTGTGTGTGTGTGTGTGTGTGTGTGTGTGTGTGTGTGTGTGTGTGTGTGTGTGTGTGTGTGTGTGTGTGTGTGTGTGTGTGTGTGTGTGTGTGTGTGTGTGTGTGTGTGTGTGTGTGTGTGTGTGTGTGTGTGTGTGTGTGTGTGTGTGTGTGTGTGTGTGTGTGTGTGTGTGTGTGTGTGTTTGGGACTGTGTGTGTGTGTTTGGGACTGTGTGTGTGTGTTTGTGGGAGGATGAATAGGATATTTTTTAACTCTGAAAGCCTGTGGAAGACAAATATAGAGGCAGGGAGTAAACGGCGAAACAGCATATTTGTGTGTCAAGATAGGCCTGGAGTGTTGCTTATGCTTGTATAATGCACCTCATCTCTGTATTCTCTATCTCATTTCTTTGTTTGTGTGTGTGTGTTATATCTGTGTATCTGTGTCTAGGTTCAGAAGGTCTTGGTTTTACTGTAGTTACCAGAGATTCTTCAGTCCATGGTCCTGGTCCTATTCTAGTCAAAAATATTTTGGCACGTGGAGCTGCTATCAAGGATGGGCGCCTGCAGTCTGGAGACCGCATACTTGAGGTACAGGGCAGCTGACTTTTACAAGACTCATGCAGTCATTTACTAAAAGGACATACAGTATGCTTGTGTTCTTACTCTAATCAGGTATTGTGCATTTTATTACACTACAAAAGATGTGATGCATTAAAAATAATTTAGAAATAAGGAGGATAGATTAAAGGGATAGTTCTGTTTTTTTTTAGTGGAGTTGTATGAGATACTTATCCATAGTCAGTGTGTATGGCAGTCGGCACACCCCGCAGTTTGGAGAAGCAGGCAGGAGTCTTCACATGGAAGCTAAGCAATGTAGTGCTGTGGACGGCTGCAACACTGTATTTTAGCCACCTAAAACAAGCCCACCCAGAAAAATTTGTATCAGTTTAAGTGTGCGATACATTTAGAAGATTTTCACCGCTTAACTTGCTGTCAGAGAGCCTTGTCTAAGTTTACATTGGGAGCGCTGAGGCCATTCAGTGTTGTCATCAAAGCCACCATACTCCAATAAAGGGTATTTAAATTTAACCTGGCAGGACACGGGAGGTGCTCATCTACCACTGCCTCGATCAATGACACTGTAACACAAACAAATTGTGTTAATGTTTGACTTTAGTGTTTTAACCGATCAAGGCAGCAGTTGACCAGCATCTCTAGTTTTATGAAAGCTAAAATGTTTTTGTCAATGGAGTCTGGTGGCTTGGAAAAAATAATGTATAATAGCTCCTCCGTGTATACTTAAATGGAGCTGTCTGACAACAAAGTAAAGCTGTGAAAATATAAATGTAGCGTACACTTAAACTGATGCCGATTTTTGTATTATTCTGCTACTGTCTCTCGGGGGTGTGCCGACAGCGATCTACTGTAGGTAAGGATGGGCAGGAGTAGTTAATTCCAAGATCGAGGGATCGCATCAGTTCCTCAAGGGCCAAATCTATTTTTCACACATCATTAATATCCATATTTTTGAACTAGTCCTCGCAGAAAGGGGTGTCCAGGGCCTCAACATTGTGGCCCCGAGCGTCACTGCTTTCCCCCTCCATGTTGTCTGGGCATTGCACAGTAATCCCGTAATATAGTTCACACAACTTCTTTCCGATAGTGAGGTGAAGAGCTGGTTACAAAAATTGGAAGGTGTTTGTGCGTGCGCACATACCCGCTAGCACACCCACGCACACCCGCACACAAAAATCAACAAAAGTAAATTTGAAACGGCGAACAATCGATCACTCACACCCTTCCTTAACTGTTGGTAATACACTGATAAGTACCGAACTATCCTTTTACTTGTAGTGGAGTAAAGGATAAATTATAGTTATGCTGATAATGGTGTTGCTTTATCCATCTGTGTTTAGGTTAACGGTGTGGACATCACAGGTGTGGGCCAAGAAGAGTTGGTGTGTATGCTACGCAGCACGCGACAGGGAGAGAGTGTGTGTCTTGTGGTCCTACGCCAGGAAGACATGTTCCTGCCCAGAGAGATGGTAAGAACCGATCACAATGCTGTATTCTCAGCCAATGAAACAAGATTTCCTGGTTGATAGGCAGATCAGTGGTCAGTTCTAAGAATAAAAGTTTCAATTTTTTTAAAGAGGCGGCGAGAAAGACAGGCGGACACACAACTACAACATCAGTTTTCAGATTTTCACTCCCTATAATTTTTAAATTTTTGGTCCAATCAACAGGCTTGCCTGGATGATGCACAGCTCAGCAGCCTATAGGAAGGCTTCTTGTTATAGACACTAACATCTAATGTAATAAGACTTTTCTGAATAATTTGAAAGCTGATGCACGTCCCTCTCCAATAATGTTGTCTCTTACCGAGCAATCATATAACACAGTGTTTTATAGAATTACATTCTTATTGAATAAAATAAGCCCATTGTAAAGCTTTATGTTGATATTGTTAATATTTTGGGCCAGTCATTCCCTGGTACCTTTGTTCTACTGGATTGCAATATTGTTTTGATTAATAAACACTTATTTTATTCCTCTTTGTTCTACTTTTCCATGCTTTTTCTTCGATCTGACTCTGCATGATCAACGACTGTGCATGCATTAACACTAATCATAGCTCTCTTCATACTTTTTCCAACTACAGGTGTAAATATATATGTATATATATATATATATATATATATATATATATATATATATATATATATATATATATTATTATTACATTTCTAATATATCTTAGCTTGCTGCTGTTTGCTCTTCAACACAATATGTATACATATTACACAATATAATATACAATAAAATATTTCCTGATTTTCCCTTCTTACTCCATGTGTTGTACAGTAAGTCTGTAGCTCTTTGCTCTTTCAGGCAGTGGTTCTGCGGCGTCCTTGGGTGCATGATTTATCATATCATTGTTCATTTACTGAGGGGTTTCTAATAAAAAAGCAGTGCCCTTTATATTACCTACATTTTATGTTACATTCTAATATTTCAAAGC